>NW_026919957.1:0-16242 GCF_032062105.1 Saccostrea cuccullata
GTATCATTTAGTGAGCTCAGTCTCGTAGTACCTCTAGTTATATCTTAAAGTTTGTTTGCAGTCGATTTGAGGCTTTGCATCAATTTTACCTACAAGTATCACTTAACGTTTTGTAACTGCTGTTTCTCACTGGTTATTCTCTTTAGAGAAGTGGGCAGGCATGGACAAGCGAAAGTATGAGGCGCCGTTTTAATAATTTTAAGGTGTTTCTGATATCAAAAAATCATTTTGTGATATCAGAAAATATATTTTTTGATATCATTAATTAAGCGAGATTTTTTGATATCAAAAATTCGAATTCTTGATATCAAAAAATATCAGTCATTTTCTGATATCAAACATTCAAATTTCTGATATCAAGAAATCATTTTATGATATCTAAAAGCCTTCTTATATCAGAAAATGATTTTTTTAATATCAGAAATTCAAATTGGTTTCTTGATATCACAAAACATATTTTTGATATCAGAAAATAAAATAAAATGGCGACGAATCTTCACATAAATAATGATCGAATACTCCCTTGATCTCTAGAAAATCCCGAACTTCAGTGCCAGATTAGCTTTCTACTAAAATTTGTTGATTTCAGATTATAAGAATATTTTTTAATGAAAGAATTTAACAAGTGTTCTAGATATTTTTGGTCATACTTATTTGCATGGAATTCAAATGCATTACTTTTTGGGATAAATCTGAGTAAATAATCTAGGGTTTGCTGTGTCGGGCTTAGACTGAGAATTTCTCTGTAACCCCTATCAACAGCAGCCATTACCTTCTACAATTGCATATTTGTGTAAAATGAGGTTACATCACAACTGGCCAGCAAGTACTCGTTGTGTGAAGTTTATTCTTCAAGGTGAAGTCTGCGTTATCCGTAAGGAATATGCTAAAGTTATGTGTGCACAATAAATGATTAAAAATATAGTCAATAGTGCAAAAGAACAACTGCATTCTAATTTCAAGACATGTCTTAAACTTATTAGAACCCAACCAAGTTCACAACAAATTTGTGTGGCGGGAAGACGAATGTTCATCACGGCAATATTATGAAGTCGATGGTAAATTTTACTTGGTTTTCTTTTCCGATATCAAAATTCATTCGCGATATCAACAAATAACGACGGATTTTTTTCTACATCCAAAATTTTCACTCCCGATATCAAACAGAATTTTTGATTAAAATTATTTTTTCATATGCAAGAAATCCTATTTCTCTGATGTCAGAAATACAAATCTATTATAATTATATCGAACATATCCAAATTCTTGATAACAAAAAAATTAAATTCTTGATATCAAGAATTCTTGTGTGTGTGTGGTTTTTTTTTTTTTCTTTGATATCACAAAATAATTTTCTCCGATATCAAAAATTCGAATTTTTGATTTAAAAAATGATTTTGCCACTATCAAAATTCTCAATTTCTATTTAGAAAATAATTTTTTATATCAGAAATTCGAATTTTTGGTATCAGAAAATCATTTTCTGATATCAAAAAAATCTATTTTTTGATATCAAAAAATACTTTTTGAAATCAAGAATTCGAATTATTGATATCAAGAATTTCTTTTTTGATATCAGAAAATACCTCAAAAATATTAAAATGGCGCCTCATACGAAAGCCTGTCCACATCTCTAAAGAGAATACTCACTGGTCAATGTAAACATTAAGGCCACTTTAAGTAGTCAAAAAATGAATTAATGTTGGTCAGTTGAAGTCTTCTGTAACATGTGTTTCTTGTTACAAATGAACACAGTCACTGGGAAAAGTCTGCAATGTGTTATACTGTATTTCTCACCAATCACTGTAATAAAAAAAAAAATCCGGAAGTTTTTAAGTCAAGTGATATAGGTTTTTTCTCTTTTTCCTTCCCGGAAGTGGATAAATTGCGGGAATATATTATCGTTATGAAAACATAAACAAATTTATTTTAGAAAAATGTACTCGTAAAGTTGACAAATACTTTATTCGATTTTTGTGTCTTAAAGAATTTATACAGATTTATTTTTTTATGGAAAAGTGCTCTATGAATAAGCTACTGATGATTATTACTTATCGAATTTGTTCTGGCAACAATTAAAAATTCCAGTCATGGCTGTGTCACTTGATGAGGAAAAGTGGATACAAGAAGAAATTGAAAAGCATAAAATTCAGATAAAAGCAGGTATAGTCACACTATTTAGATATACATATTTCCTGGATTTGATCATGCCCCCATCTTACAATTATTTCTTTAACAAGTAAAACAGGTCCAGGAAAATAACTATATTTAGCTATATTTATGGCACGCCAAATTCACAAAAATGAGATAAACCTAGTTTCACAATTGATAAACTTGTTTAATCGACTGTAAACTATAGTTTACAAACCGTAAACTATAGTTAACGATTCGTTAAGTATAGTTTTCATCTGTAAAACTATATTTAACGGGTGTTAACTATAGTTTACGAATGATAATCTAAGTTTATCTGTCGTGTAATAAGCGTTAACAATAGATTTTGTTGATAAACATATATTCACGTTTGTAAACTATAGTTTACAATCGTAAACTATAGTTAAGAGTTGTTAATCATAGTTTCACAAATCGTGAAACTATATTTATCAGATCGTTAACTATAGTTAACGGTTTGTAAACTATAGTTTACAAATCGTGAAACTGTATTTATCAGATAATCTATGTTTTGCAATCGCAAATGATAGTTTTCGGTGTTAAGTATAGTTTACGGTTGTGAAACATAGATTATCGCGTTAACTATGGTTTACAGATGTGAAATATAGATTAAGGTTGTTAACTATAGTTTACGGTTTGTAAACTATAGTTTACAACCGATAAACCTAGTTTATCGATTGTGAAACTATGATTATCTCATTTTTGTGAATTTGGCATGCCATATATATTAGCCTACATAGTTTAATTTACCTATATAGCTTTATTTACCTATATAATACACTCTATAGCTTTTAGCTATTTCAGAGTAAATTTCTGTTTTATGAAAAGCAGACAAAAAGTCTCATAATGAGGCAGTATTAGTTTTCAACTTTAAAATGGACTGAAAACAATTCACCAAAAACCCACTTCTAAAAATGTCTCTCTCCTTTTGTGCAACTGCAATCAAAGATCTAAAAGTTTTGGGGCTATGTATAACAGTTAGGCTGTGATTAAGCAGCTACTTTAACAAAGAAAAGCAGTTTTGGTCAACAAGATAACTGATTGGTAATAATTCAACAAAATGCAAGGCAATCACACTTAGTAATGCCTCATCGCACTTCCAGTGAGGGACAGCTATCCAAACAATAGAGATGCATTTTTTTTGGAAAAAAGTGTTTAAAAGAGGCAATGTTTTTACTGTCTATGCCCTAGGTAAAATAATAAGGTTGTTTTTATCAAACCTTTTTTGAAAAAATATCAGCCATAATTTTCATGCGACTTTTTTCTGCTTTTCATAAAACGGAAACTTATTCTAAAATAGCTAAATAAAGCTTTATTATATAGGTAAATAAAGCTATATAGGTAAATTAAGCTATATACCTAAATATAGTGATTTTCCTGGACCTGTAAAATACAGGTCAAGCAAAATCTCTTGATTAAGCTAGGACCTATTTATAGTTAAACTTGCTTTAGTTATGTATAGCTTTATTAAGCTATTAAAAATAACTTTATAAAGTTATTTATATGCAGTTTTCCACAAGAATGTTTTTTCTAAGAAATAAAAAGCCACAAGCATTTGTTCATGAATATGTAAATTCACTTGTTATAGCATCTGTGGAGGTTGGTGATTTATCAGAGAAAAATCTGAATGACAAGTATGTATATATATATTTATATTCTAATTGATTTTTCTCTATTCTATCATTTTAAAGTTACAACTGAACTAAATTTTACTTTTATACAGTACTTATTGAAATAAATGAAATTATCTTTTGATGTTGGATTGTTCTCACATCAATGAAGCCTATATGAATACAAATAATTAATTACATATATTTTAATTGTTTAGGCTATCTTTAGAGAATTATTTGGTTGCCCTCTCCCAACCGACCAGTGATGGATCCAGGAATCTTGATAGAAGTATGGGTAGGGACCCACAGTCTCAAAAAAAATGATTTATTAAATCTTGTGTGTTTTGGACACAAAAAGGGCCCCTCCCCCCTTCTCTAAATCCGCCAGTGCTGACTTACTAAAATTTTCCCAGATCAGAACTTATTTTTACATTTCAGGACACAATATTCCTGTCCGGTCAACAATTATTTAAAGTTTTCTGGAAAAAAGATTTTCCCACTACCTACCAACCCAATAATTTTACCCTTATTCGGGAGAGGAAAACCAAACATTATTTTACTAAAGATAGCCTTATCAATAAGTTTACCACAGAAAATTTAACATGATGCTACATTAATGATTAACACTCAGTGAAGATTTTTTTTTTAATTGAAATAAGGAAGATCCCCATCATTTACATATACTTTTGTGAGTTGATTTCCTTTTATTATGTTATATCATTTTAACTTATCTCGGTGTGTGAAACTTGATGATTTGTTTGAACAGACCATGTTCAGGGAAAGGATAAATCTATTCAATAAGAGGTATTTACTGATAAATTAATTTTAATCAAACTGGCATATAGACAGTGTCTTCCTCACTCAAAACTATCATATTAAAGGTGTTTTAGCATCCCTGAAACTAAAGAAAGTGTACAACTTTGCAGTAACTGTTCAATTCTTTTACCAATTTCATTCCACAAATTCTTCAGTCTTGAATTCAGGAGCATTCTATATAAAGCATTTCGTTTTGAATGAGACAATCATAAAAGATGAAGTAGATTATAATTTAGTACACCTTCCTTAAGCTTAATATATCCACGTAATGTGATTTGAAGGTTAGAGAGGAGTGAGGTGATGGTTGCTGAGTTGTTCCAGCACCCAGAGATTGGAGAGGGAGACGCCCCTCACAAAACACCTGAGCATGAGTATGTATTGCACGTTCTTTCTGCTCTTTAAAAAAAATTTAAGAATTAATGTTCATGTACTGCTAAGTGATAGCACACGTTTACTTACATGCTGAATACAGGTTTAAAAAAAAAAATTCAAAATTGATTGATTCCTAGGTCACCTATTTCAGTTAGGTATTCTATTGCAATCATACTCATATTTTGTCCATATGTTGTGATTTTTTTTTCCATTTTCAATTTTTCCTTAATTACTGAGTCAATTTAATACAAACTTGAACCAAAGCGTACATGTAGTGCACTGGACTGATGAAAAAAGCAAAAAGCTGGAGGAGGGGGGGGGGGGGGGGGTTTCAAAGATATTACATTGAAGAGTCTTATCCATTCTTGAATGATATTTATATCATATATCAAAAGATTGATAAGAATTACAAGAATAGCAAAGTTTCAAAACTCAACTGCATTTGACCCCTCACCCTGAGGACAAGAATTACACCAAAAAGGGGGTGGCTGAAATTTGTTAAGTTTTTTTTTTATAAGAAAAATGATTGTAAACTATGGATGTTTTTGTCACACATGTTTATTATTTTTGTATTGATAAATGCATCTTTTCTCTAGAGTTGCACCTTTTATATTTAGTTGTTCCTTTTCTTTGTACGACAGGTATTTGGAGAACCTTATGGAGCGCCAGTGCTGTTTGGTGTAGATATCATGAGAACACTCAAGGTTTGTTACCTCACCTGTCTGGTGTCAGATATCATGGGAACACTCAAGGTTTGTTACCTCACCTGTCTGGTGTCAGATATCATGAGAACACTCAAGGTTTGTTACCTCACCTGTCTGGTGTCAGATATCATGAGAACACTCAAGGTTTGTTACCTCACCTGTCTGGTGTCAGATATCATGAGAACACTCAAGGTTTGTTACCTCACCTGTCTGGTGTCAGATATCATGAGAACACTCAAGGTTTGTTACCTCACCTGTCTGGTGTCAGATATCATGGGAACACTCAAGGTTTGTTACCTCACCTGTCTGGTGTCAGATATCATGAGAACAGTCAAGGTTTGTTATCTCACCTGTCTGGTGTCAGATATCATGAGAACACTCAAGGTTTGTTATCTCACCTGTCTGATGTCAGATATCATGAGAACACTCAAGGTTTGTTACCTCACCTGTCTGGTGTCAGATATGAGAACACTCAAGGTTTGTTACCTCACCTGTCTGGTGTCAGATATCATGGGAACAGTCAAGGTTTGTTATCTCACCTGTCTGGTGTCAGATATCATGGGAACACTCAAGGTTTGTTATCTCACCTGTCTGATGTCAGATATCATGAGAACACTCAAGGTTTGTTACCTCACCTGTCTGATGTCAGATATCATGGGAACACTCAAGGTTTGTTACCTCACCTGTCTGGTGTCAGATATCATGAGAACACTCAAGGTTTGTTATCTCACCTATCTGATGTCAGATATGAGAACACTCAAGGTTTGTTACCTCACCTGTCTGGTGTCAGATCATGAGAACACTCAAGGTTTGTTACCTCACCTGTCTGATGTCAGATATCATGAGAACACTCAAGGTTTGTTACCTCACCTGTCTGGTGTCAGATATCATGGGAACAGTCAAGGTTTGTTATCTCACCTGTCTGGTGTCAGATATCATGGGAACACTCAAGGTTTGTTATCTCACCTGTCTGGTGTCAGATATGATATAGGGCTGAAACGATATGCGCCCTCCACGATACGATACGTATTGCAATTCTTGTGTCACAATTCAATTTTTTCAATACGATACAATTTAAGAACGAAACTATTCATAAGGTTAAAGAAAACGTATTCAGATTTAAAAAAAACAAAGAGTAAAAAGTGGTGATACAATAGAAATATACTACCAGGGGTATGCAATCTAAAAATTCAAGTACTAGCCCATGGGCTAGTGGCAGCAATAAAGTTACTAGCCCCAAGTAAAAAGTTATTAGCCCAAATATAGGGACAAAAATTAAAATAAAACAAATGTTGAAAAAAAAAATTATCATTGAAAAAGTCAGGGTACTAGGTCAATCTTTTGAAAATTAAAATTTTATTCTCACTAAAAAATTAAATCATATAAAATTAATGATTATGACAGAAAATAAAAATGAATTTAAAAAAAATATCTGAAGATCTTTCCTTTTCTGATTATTTTGCACTAGCTCATTTAGAATGAAAATAAATTCATTTTGTTTTCATATTAAATCCTTAAATACACTAGAAATATATTTCACGTGATTGTCACTGATCTTTCAGTTGATTCAGTTATTAAAGTATCTACACGCATTCTCAATTTATAGTACCAATTCATCTTGGGAAAAGTCAAAAAAAATTAGTGAACTGAAATTAACACTTTATATGCTGATTTGAAAAAAAGTGTATAGTTATTAAAAATCCCCGGATTCGATTTACATACTTCAGACGCTTTGTTTTGTTGGCCTCCTTCGAAATAAAAGCGGTTGGAGGGCAACTTTTTAAGCAAGATATTTACGTGATGTTGAAAAGCCATATTTGGAAACGAAAGAATTTTTTTTAAAATACAAAATCAATATAATACACATCAAATTTTGTTAACTATAAACATTTATGAAACCGTTTAAGCACATTTGTAAAAGGGGTGTAGAATCTTTGATTCAATTATTAGTAAAAATAAAACGAATGTAATTTTCAATTAAATAAAATTATTTTCTTTTTATTTTTGCAAGTTTTATCAAATCCGATGATAAGCTTAATAATGACAATATTCCCTAAAATGCTACATTAATTGATTCTTTATTAATCTGCTCAGAGAAACGCACATTATTTAGAATATAAAAAGCTTAAATATTTCGCCATTACCTGATTACGAAGTGTTTGTTAAATATCACGTAAATATCGCACATAGATATCATACAAAAATAAAAGTATATTCGGGGAAAAAATGATTATATAATTTCAAATTATTGAATTTTATGAATTTTTTTTATCTGTGTCCTTGACAAAGGGTTGAATTGAAAATTCAATTTATGATTTATCTATAGAGGACTCATGTATTTCATAACCCCCCCCCCCTTCCACCATTTAATCTGTTGATAATTTCAAATGCAACCACGTAGCATCGTTTTTGAAAGTGTGAATTTCCAGAGAATTTTTTTACTTACATGAAGAGTTGACAAGACAAAAAAAGGGGGGTGAGAAAACTTGCACAAAGTCGAAAATCCTAGAGGGGGATGGGAGGCGAACTTTTTTCAATGCCAACTACTTTCAGTACCAATTATTACACTACATTTTCCGTACATCACTATTAGTAGGGGTGGGGGGTAATAAGCCTTTCACTGAACATTTACTATAGTTGAAGTAAGGTTGGAGAAAAAGTGGGGGGGGGGGGGGGGGGCTGCTCCCCCCCCACCCTCTGTTGCTACATGTCTGAAATGTTTAATTGTTTGTGAAAACTTTATCGTCAAATCTCACAAACAAAACAAAGATCGCCCACCACCCTTAAAAGGTTTGTCAATAATTAAGTTGCATATCACATGTGCTCTATAGAGCAATATACATTCTATGTTCATATAACGTAAATTGAATTTTCAGTACCATTAAAGCATAGATGCATACGTTATATGTCTAAGCGATTCCATTGGAATATTAGGTGCACAATTTTATACATGTTAATATTTTTATTTCTTGCAAAGCAACAAAAATGGAAATGGATTCAATTTGAACCAGTTTCTTTGACACCCAACACCCTCTTTTTTAACCCGATGTAGAACACCCCCCCCACCCCCACTGCATGCAACGCAGCGTCTATTTTCTGGAATTATATTTCCTAAAAAAATGATTTTTTTTTCCCTTCAAAATTTTAAGCTTTGTATACAATTCAGGTGTATATAACCATTTTTTAAGTTGACGATACACTATCATTTCAAATAAACAGCAAATACTTGAAGTAAGTTTTGTTTCAGATTTACGTTCCGAATGATAACGTGCATTACACTTGAAACTATATATATGCAATATTAACCAATTGCTCAAAATGGAAAGATTCAATCATTAAACCACAATTCTACTTGTGAATAATATTATGTCAGTTCAATTTTCAAATCACACGGATGCACAAGATATTGAGTGAAAAATGTTCTCCTTTCCATGTGCACTTCAATTTGCATTTCTACACTCTTGTTACAGAAAAAAATGACATTTTAAGAAAGAGTGTATATTTCTTCATGTTCTTAGTATTTACATCTTAAAGATTCACTCGCAAATCTGTTCAAACAGCTTTGGAAATTAATACTTATTTACTTTAAAACATGGTAACGTAAATATGGGTAACGTAAATATCGGTAACGTAAATATCTTTCTGAGATTTATCGTAACTTTTAATGCCATTGTTCAATTATTCCACTGTTAATTAAAGGCATATTCTAGTGCTTGAGTGTAAGGGAATTTGACCCATAGGGAACAGTGTAGTTCTCTTACTTAATTTGTGAATAAATACTAACACGTAAATATCGTTGAATTTTTTAACCATTGGACTTATAAGAAAAGGGGGGCTATTGTTCATAAATACAGATAAAGAGTGTCCTTTTTACCATTCCATGCAATTGAAGAGGTGTTCATGATGTTAAAAAGTTACAACTTAGTCCTATTGAGTCAGTTTATCAATCCTTCCAGTCCTTTTGAATTTCCAAATAGAAATGTAATAATTCTGCGGTGACATCAAAATTTGATAATTATATTAAAACTTTTAAAAAATTGTGACACGCATATGTGTGAAGGGTGTGATATTCAGAAAATATAACTCAAATGTAGGACAATCTTACTAAGAAAAAGATATGTAAATGATTTAAAACTTCTTTTTGGTTTAAAATAAAAACTACACGATGATCGGCGACAGTAACGTAAATATCGATTTCTGCTATAAAATGTGATTTTCTCCTAAGACAATCATTCAAACTACAACAAACAATTGTTGCATTTTAATCAACAACCAACAATGGTTCATATGAGTGGTAGAAATATAAAATTTATTTGAAATATTATATTACTTAAAACGCGGTACATTATTTAAAGCGAATTGAGACTATAAATTGAGAATGCGTGTTTAATGAGATATCTGCTTGTATTTACAATAAACGGAGGAAATTCGGATTAGGAAAAAAACGATCGTTTTTGGAAGTAAATAAGTCAGGAAGTACTGCAAGATGGAGAAAATTATGGAGATTTATTGACTGTAGGAGCATGCTGCCTGGAAAATATTCACTGCCACTGGTTAGGAATTTGATAGCAAGAAATGAGTAAAATACCGGTTGTACTTTATGTATTACATGCGTAGTTATAATTTTAATTTTTGTTAATTGCACATCTCTGATACTTGTGGTTCTGTTGATTAAGAACACTTTATTCGTATAAATAATAGCAGAGGCAGCCTTACTCTGCAACTTTACCGTCCCAATTTTCTCCCTCGTGTGTGTCAAACTGTAAAAAAAAGGTCGAACCCGATCTATTTCAAAGAGTTAACCAAACCCGATTATAAAAAAACATCGAACCGAAAATCGAGATGGTGAATCGAAAATTGAACCGAGCACTTATATCGAACAATATCGATATTTCGGTGAATCGTTTCAGCCCTAATATGAGAACACTCAAGGTTTGTTATCTCACCTGTCTGATGTCAGATATCATGAGAACACTCAAGGTTTGTTACCTCACCTGTCTGGTGTCAGATATCATGGGAACAGTCAAGGTTTGTTATCTCACCTGTCTGGTGTCAGATATCATGGGAACACTCAAGGTTTGTTATCTCACCTGTCTGGTGTCAGATATGAGAACACTCAAGGTTTGTTATCTCACCTGTCTGGTGTCAGATATCATGAGAACACTCAAGGTTTGTTACCTGAACTTAAGGGTAGTAAGCTTTTCTGATCACCTGGTGACTGTTACCTCTAACTTAACACAACCCATACTTGTGGAAAGGTGATTCAAGTTTGTCATCCCATCTTGAATGGAGAGGTATCAAGAAAAGACAAAGATAGGACCGGTTTCTTAAAAATCTTCCTCTCAAGAAATTAAATGAAAGCTTTCTGACAAATTTCAGTCTAGTACAACCAGGGAGTGGGTTGGGGCCTTACTACGGGATCAAAGTTTTACAAGGAATATATATAAAAAATATTTAAGAAAAAAGCTTAGGCCATGTTTAAAAGTCATCAAGACCTGTTTACTCTTACGATTTCGTCGTATTTTGTACGGATTTTTGGTCTAAAATATGTCTTACATTTTGTTATTACGAAAATACGGAAATTGGAAATTCGTTCCTTTGGAATTAAACAGTTAGCTTTCTTTATGATCTGTTTTGGTTTCACGCTTTTTAATGGCTAAAAAGAGAAATATTTCAAACACATAAGTGATCTCAGGTTGCCAAAGCAATGTGGTATTATAAAATGACACATAATATGTTGTTAAACCTTGTTTTTGTAATCGGAAAAGCAGTTGTTCTCTATTAATATTTGTAATATCGATGGAAAGTGAAATATTACTGGCAAATGCCAAATCTCACAGACAAATGTAATCAAGAATACTGAGAGGCAACGATATGGGTAAACAGGTCTGTATAAGTGAAAATTTTAGCAAAATAGAAAAAAGAACAGAATTAAAATGAAAATTTTGACCTTTTGGGTCAAAATCTTATGTCAAGAGGTCAAATTTGTTGGTACCCCTCAAAAAGGTCTTGTCACAATAAATGTACCTGATAAATATGAAAGCCATAGCCTCACCCACCATTATGGACAAGGTTAATTTTTTTGCAGACAAACAGTTTGATGAATATTGCACAAACTTTAGCTTTTCAGTGATCTTAAAACAAAACTTAATTGATAGCATTTAGAATATGTCCACAATCCTTCTGCTATATTATTTCTTATATCTGTACAGGAATGTAGAAAATACTCAGGAAGAATTAGATGCGGTGAAAAAAGAAAACAGAGGTACACTTTCTATGTATTGGTATATTTTATCAAACTGCTGCAAACTTTTTCAACTTTTGTTTTTGATTAAGGTACTCCGATCCTCATGTTCTGAAAATCAAGCATTGACTAATTGAAAATGCTCAAAAAAATGTCTCTGAATTTTCAGTGTTTACCCATAATAATTCTTCTAACTTCATCTTTCAAGTTAATCATATTATATAGAGAAAATAAGTAAATCTCAAATATATTTTCAGATATAAAAACACCTGCTATGCCTTTTCAAATTCAAATTTGATTAAATGACAAATTTTAAAAATAAAAATCATAGGTATCTAGGCTTTTGAAGAAATTCCACAATTTTTAGCTCACCTCAACGAAGTTGGGGGAGCTTATGTAATACCCTCGGCGTCCCCGTCGGCGTCGGTGTCGGCGTCCCAGGTTAAGTTTTTTGGAGCAGTTTTCTTTTAAAGTACTTCTGTGTCCTATATTGATTAGACATGCATGGAAGATGCTTCTAGTGTGTTCCATTGTACCAGTCAAAGTTTCAGATGCTGCAATTTCAGCAAAGGAATGACCAGGTTAAGGTTTTTGGAGCAGGTTAACATTTTTGGTGCAGTTTTTGGTGTTGGTGTCATTTCCAAGGAACTATAAGCCCTATGTTGACCAAACTTGCATGGATGATACATCTAAGGATGTACACTACCAGGTTTGATTCGGATGCTGAATCTGACCTACAGTTTCCGGTTGAGTGAACAGGTGAATGTTTTTGGTGCAGGTCTCATTTTTAAGTAACTATAAGTCCTATGTTGACCAAACTTGCATGGATGATACATCTAAGGATGCATACTATTAGGCTTGCTTTGGATGCTGAATCTGACCTACATTTTCTAGTTGAGTGAACAGGTGAATGTTTTTGGTGCAGGTTTCATTTCCAAGTAACTAAAAGCCCTATGTTGACCAAACTTGCATGGATGATACATCTAAGGATGTACACTACTGGGTTTGATTCGGATGCTGAATCTGACCTACATTTTCTGGTTGAGTGAACAGGTGAATGTTTTTGGTGCAGGTCTCATTTCCAAGTAACTATGAGCACTATAATGACCAAACTTAAATGGATAATACATCTAAGGACGCATACTACCAGGCTTGCTTTGGATGCTGAATCTGACCTACATTTTCCAGTTGAGTGAACAGAAAGTTTTAGGTGCAGTTTTCATTTCCAAGATACTTTGAGCCCTATTATGATCAAAGTTGCAGGTTTGATACATCTTAGGATGCATACTTCCAGGCTTGCTTCGAATGCTGAATCTGGCCTACATTTTCCGGTTGAGTGAACAGGTTAAAGTTTTAGGTGCAGTTTTCATTTCCAAGATACTTTGAGCCCTATTATGACCAAACTTGCATGGATGGTACATCTAAGGATGCATACTACCAGACTTACTTCGGATGCTGAATCTGACCTACATTTTACGGTTGAGTGAACAGGTTTAGGTTTTTGGTGCAGATTTCATTTCCAAGTAACTATGCGCCACTTTCATGGACGATTCATCTTAGGATGCACACTAATGGACTTGCTTCGGATGCTGAATTAGACATACATTTTTCAGATAATGGACCAGGTAAAAGTTATGGTTACAGGTCTATTACCAAAAAACTATAAGGCTTATATAACATTGTATAAACCAAACTTGCACAAATGATGCATCAAGGGATGAAAACTTCTAAATTTGCTTCAGATGCTGGATTTAATTACATTTTCATGAAAAAGAACTAGTTTGAAGTTTTGATATAGCTCTATTCCAAAGTATCAGATCAAAATTGCATAAATATTTTCATTTTGGGATGTTCACTTTCTTTTTGGTTAATTGTGTGACTTTGCCTTACTTAAGATACATCGTTGAGGTGAGCTCTGTAATCTCTGATTACCTATGTTTATACATATAATGTACTTTAATTTCTTTTATTTACATATAAAACACTTCTAATTTCATATCATGTAAATAAACACTGGTATATATGTTAGATTAAAATGAACATCAATTTCTTGATATATGTAATTTTAAAATGCTTTTACGGGGTAAAAACTCCGACTTTTAATTAGACCTTTCTGAGAACTTCAAAGAACCTTGAAGCACATTGAGAGGTATATAATGAAAATTGTTGCATGAAAAGATTGAATTTTTAAGCTTCATTTTGAGACTTTTTGAATTAATTTATAAATTAAAGAGTTGTCCTTCCTAGCTAGGATCAGAGTCCCTTAAAAGATGACTAATCTTATTTATTTTATTTGACATACAGGAGAAAACAGACAACAACTAAAAGAACTGAAAGAGAAACAGGAGAGAAGGAGAAAGACACAAAACCAGGAAACCCAGGGGTAAAATCAATACATTTTTAGCTAACCAAGGGGTAAAATTAATATAGTCTCTAGCTAATCCAGGGGTAAAATCAATACAGTGTCTAGCTAACCCAGGGGTAAAAACAATACAGTCTCTAGCTAACCCAGGGGTAAAATTAATATAGTCTCCAGCTAACCCAGAGGTAAAATTAATATAGTCTCTAGCTAACCCAGGGGTAAAATAAATATAGTCTCTAGCTAACCCAGAGGTAAAATTAATAAAGTCTCAGCTAACCCAGGGGTAAAACAATACAGTCTCTAGCTAACCCAGGGGTAAAATGAAAACAGTGTCTGGCTTACCCAGGGGGAAAATCAATACTGTCTCTAGTTAACCCAAGGGTTAAAAAAAAAAACTTTCAGTTTGAGAACAAGGATATTGAGAACAATATGTGATAAATTGTGGAGCTTTAGTATAAATGAAATTTTTACTGAAAGTTGTAGGTGCAAGAGATATGAATTTCACTCCAAGTCATTCTTTGTACGGTGGCAGTACCTATCGTGCTAGGCTAGGCTATTTGTAGATTCATTGTAGATCCATGGTAATTAAAATATGTCCATTACATGTACTAGGTAGGCATACCTAGGATAATATAAGAAAGCACTATAGAAAGTGTTCAAGGAATCTTGTAACAACAATCTTACTTTTATTTTAAAATAAAAGTTTTTCTGGTATAATTTTCTTCAATATGAACAATGGATATATGAGATATTTGATGATGACTTGTAGTTTGTGTGAGGAGTTGGACCAGCAGCTACAAATGATCTCCATCACTAGATGTATACTACAGGGCCTGATTGTAGGAAGTGGGGTTCACTGGGCCGAGAACCACAACTAAGGAATTTCCTCAAACTGGGGGAATTCCTCCAGATATAAACTGTTGTAAGTCAATGGGATCCAGCAATAGCAGCTTTCCTCTGCACTTATGGAAGTGATATTTATTTGTTTATTATTTCTTCGGATTGTAACAGGGTTTCATGGTGTCGATTTTTTTTTTTTTAAAAATTGAATATTGGATTATTTTTTGCCCAAACAAAGGGCAGAAGACTACAAACTGCTTAAATTTCATTTGTAGAAAAGTAAATACATGCTATACAGTGAACAATTTATCAATATTTTGAAAGGACAATTTACACAATGGTTTCAAAGATAGCAACATTTTATGTAAGGCCAACAAAAATAATAGTCTAGTTTTCCCGCTGCCAGCCTCCAAAAAAAAGGGTAGGTAGGTAGGAATATTATTTTATTTATTCCAATGGTATTTGTTCATGTTGTTGGATATGAACTATTACAAAACCAAATTAAACATGTCATAGGTCAATATTATTGTTTAAAATAAGAAGTGTTTTATGAAAGCCCATATTTAAAACTTATATTTCGTGAAATACTCTTGAATATATTTTTTTTTACTTTTGGGTCATGAAATTTCCGATTTTCCCCCAAAAAAATATATAAAAACTTTAGGGTCAGGTGCAGAAAAATAGGGTAGGGTTTGGGGAGCAGGAAACAAGACTATTTTTATTTTTTGGGCCCAACAGTACAGTGTATTTTCCTCTCTGTGTTTGTGAAAACAAATGATAATGTACTGTAAAAGGTAAAATGCAGTATAGCAATGATTATGTACGTTGAACTTCAAATTTAAAAATTAAAACTTTTATCCCCCCTCCGAAGGAGAGGGGGTATTGTTTTACACTTGTGTCTGTCCATACCCCTTTTCTGTCTGCTGTAAAAAATTTTCGTCGCAGTTTTCTACAACTAGTCATCGCTGATGCTTGAAATTTTAAGACAATGTTCTCTAGGCATGCCACATGTTGGGATTAATTTTTTTCAAATCTGATGTCAACTTCGTGTTTATCTGTGTGTCTGTTATTTCATACATAACAAATTTTCATTGCAGTTTTCTCAGCAACTACTCATCGCAGATG
>NW_026919958.1:0-16327 GCF_032062105.1 Saccostrea cuccullata
CGGTAAAAGATTAAGACACCAAACTTACAGGAGTGATAGACCTGGACGAGTAGGCAAACTCTTTTGGGTTTCCATCGTCCGTAGTCACTTCAGTTTGTCACAGGAAGTGAACAAATAAACCAAAAATTTCATTTTTTATGGAATCTTTCATAGTTATACATTTTAGCATCTTATTTATAGTTTTGAAATATGTCAGAAAAACTGGAAACAAAAACAACTACTACCGGTTATGAGAGAAAAACTGCATGAATTAAGTATCTTACTATCCCATAAATATATTTTTTTTTTATAAAAAGAGCATTTCAAATGATTTTAGGGCATGTTATTCACACTAAAATGTCTAGAGTAACCTCAAATATCTTTTCAAAAGTTTACTTCCGGTCACGTGATTTCTTGTGATAGCATTACGAGATCTCTTAAACTGTAAGAGATCAAAACACTAAACTTTTATGAATAATATACCATGATAGGGCAACAGATTTAGAGTAAAATGTGTTCGCCGTCACTTCCGGTCGTCACAGAAAGTGATAAAAAAAATTGAAAATGATTTTTGTTAATGTAATTAAGACTATAATTGTCTTAAGTAACATCGAGAAGAGAATCTTGGTAAGTTACACCTCCGGCCGTTTGTTTTCCTGAAATCATTTAAAATATTATATGCCTTTTTAACATAGATTAAAGCTCATTTATGCAGATAAATAGAGGAGAACGGAAGACCTTCTTTGTTGCTTTAGCAACAAGAGTTTCTAGTTATTATTATTATTAAGGTCTTCCGTCTTCAGCGGAAGACCTTATTGTTTTTCTTAGGTTTCTTTTCCACTATTTTTCTTCTTCTTATTTTTTTTCTTACCGATTTTGTGCACGCGAGTTCTCGGAAACGGCTCGATGGATTTTCATGAAACTTTCAGGTCTGATAGAACATCAAAAAATCTAGAAATAATTTTTTTTATTTTGATGACGTCACTTCCGGTTCGGAGATTTTCGCGATTTTGTCATTTTTAGCAAAATTTTTGACACCTTTTCTAATATATCTTTTTACCTGGAAATATTTTGTTAAAACATATAGAACAAAAGAAGTGTAGAATTCTAAGATCTTTCAAATGATATCTCGAAAAAAGGGCTGGCCCCTAAAATTAAGGGCCTAGAGGGGTCGAACTTTTTTCTTTTATATCTCAAAAAGCATTGAGAATTTGTAATACATCAAAGAAGCAAAGTTGTTTATAATGTTAAGCTCAATTTACTGAGGGAGTCAAAATACGTCCGGCGTCGTCACTTCCGGCCAAACCGGAAGTAGTCATAAAACACGTTTTTTTTGCCGTTCTCGACAAGTTTTTGGGTCTCATATGTCTCTGGGAGCATAAAAAGTATTTTTTCCGTCCGTCGTCGTCACTTCCGGTCAAACCGAAAGAAGCAAAAATGGCTTATTTTTAAGGTTTTGATGCAAAATTGAAATTATATAGTCACTGGAGACTTCTTATCTCATTGCTTTCTTTTGTTCCGTCACTTCCGGCACTTCCGGTCCAAACCGGACGGAAGACCTACTCGTTGCTTTGCAACGAGCTCGGCTCTAGTTATTATTATTATTCTTTTTTTTTTAGACAAAATTTTGTGCAGGCGATTTCTCGTAAACTATTCGGTGGATTTCATTGAAAATTTCAGGAATTATAGTTCATTATATGAATTTTGTATAAAATTCCGTTTGTTGGAAAATTCGATACCAGTGCCAAGTTATGGGCAATTTCCTGATTTTAAAATGCAATTTTGTCCAGCAGTTTTCTCGAAAACGGATAAAGATATTAACAGTGAAACTTGTTTGAGGTGATAGAACATGAGTTATAGATGTGCAATTTTATTTTTCGTCGTCAGTACTTCCGGTCGCTACAGGAAGTGAATTCAAAATGTGCACTTTTTCAACTTTTTTGTTTTTCAATATTTTTCTTTGATATAATTAATGGTAATTATAGTGTGTCTATGAAAGGCCAAATATATAATTTATTTAAGAATTGGTGCATATATCCACACACTGGATATTCGCATTTAAAAATCCAAACTTTGTCCAAGATGTCGGGGGTTCCGTAAACTCCGCCATTAAGCAATTTTTTTTCTTTGTTTCTATCATTTTTCATTGTAAATGACGTTTTCTGAACTTTTTAAACTGTATGAAAAAAGATTTTTGAAATTTAAAGATATTTTGAGATTGCTACATCATAATTACATATGCATTGAGAGAGTTTTAATATAAGGGAAAAATTCTATTGAAATTGCTTTTGTCTGCATCTCATAGTAGAATACAACATGACTACAAGTGGAAATAATGACTACAGTCTTTTGTTTTGCACCAGGGAAAACTTATCCTAAACCATGGTTATAAGTAATAGCTTTTCTTAAGAAACTTTTTTGACTTAATATTCACTATGTTTCTGAAAAGTATTCTTGGTTTTTTATTTTACCTCGCAGGCTATGTGTCAATTAAATGAATAGAAAAGACAAAAATAAGAAAAACAGTTTTTATAAAAGTTTTTATTAAAGGTGTTATGAATATTCTTGTAATAAATGCAAGTTATTGAACATAAAGAGTATCAGATTTTGACTTTGTCGGAGGGCGAGTGACCTTTTTTTTTTCAGTGAAACATTCCAGTCTTTTCATGAACGTGTAACTCATCTCCACTTTGGGTTTAAACAGGATACAAAATTCGTGGAAAATTTTACCGAATTCACAGCTTTATTGTTACTTTAATTTGTACGAAATTATATTTGTATAATGTGATACATTTACTTTCTAACGCTCGAAATTCCGGTAATAAGAACATACATTTCTAATTTTCATTGAAGCTATCAGATTCATTAGAAAGATCAAACATTTCAAAGGAACAGTGTTAAGAACTACTTGTGACCTTTGGCATGAAATAATGTATCCTGACCCGACTTAAGTAGTAGACAAATGGCGACAATAGTGCAGAAATATAACATTGGCATGTCTGTATATGGAGTTACATGGAATAAAAAGTTGAATACATATCGAATAAAGGAAAGAAAACAGTATTATCTGTTCATCACTAATAGATTATCTATCTCTAAAAATTACTGTTAAAACTCAAGTAACAATTTCCTATGTGTTCATCTTGAGCAAGTTTGGCGCGAAGATTTACTCGTGGCGTTTGACGCAAAATTATGAATACCTTTGTGACCGCCTTTCATTATTCAAAAAAATTGAAAAAAAGACGTACTGTTTCAGAAGTATGTAAAAGTAGATTTAGAGATGTGGTCCCAATAGTGTAACATTAAGCGCTGTGTATTTTCATGCTGGCGACCCGGGTTCAATCCTGTTTGTTTCCATAAAAAGTTTTATCACTTTTTCAGCTCGATTTTGCGGGTTTTATTTTTTCAGAATCGGACGGAAGACCTCTCGTTGCTCGCAACGAGTTTCTTTTCTAGTTAAGGTCTTCCGTTTCAGTCGGAAGACCTTATAGTGATTCTACTGTTTCTTTTTATTTTTTTTTCCCCTTTGCCCATTTCTTTTTTTTGACGATTTCTCAGAGATGGCTGGACGGAATCTCATGAAATTTTCAGGGATGATAGAGATAAAAAATATCTTTCAAATGCAGTTTTCAGTTTTTCAAAATTCACTTCCGGTCGTCAGATATGTCCGATTTCCGCTTTTTTCAAAAATATTTTGTCCCAGTCATATCTCAGAAACGGTAAGAGATTAAGACACCAAACTTCTATGAGTAATAGATCTTGATAAGTAGGCAAAACCATTTGGGTTAACACAGTTCGCCGTCACTTCCGGTCGTCACAGGAAGTGATCAAAGAAATCGAAAATTTCAACTTTTCTTTTTTGAAACTTTTTTTGCAGCACAAAATAGTATTTCATTTGTAGTTTCGAAATATGTCAGTCCCACCGGAAACAAAAACGACGACTTCCGGTTATAAGAGAAAAACTACAAAATTTGAGTATTTTTCTTTCCCATAAATATTTTTTATAGATAAAGTATTTTTAATGATTTTTGGATATGTTATTCAAACTGCAAATGTCTACAGTAACGTCAAATATCTTTTTAAAATTCACTTCCGGTCGCGTGATTTCCAGTCCTCAAAATGAGAACTTATCATAGCTGGATCTCGTAAACGGAAAAAGATTAAGACACCAAACTTATACAATTGGTAGATCTTGATGAGTAGGCAACTTCAGTTTGGATAAGATTGTCCGCCGTCACTTCCGGTCGTCACAGGAAGTGTTCTAAAAAATCAAAATTTACAAATTTTCTTTTATGAAACTTTTTTGGTATGACGTTATAAAATCTTATTTGAATTTTTAAAATAAATCAGTCCAACCAGAAACAAAAAAGTCAACTTCCGGTTTTAAGAGAAAAACTGCATAATTTTAGTATTTTTCTTTCCCCTAAATATTTCTTGTACATGACATAATTGTAACAATTTTTGGATATGTAATTCACACTGCAAATGTCTACAGGAAGGTCAAATATCTTTGTTAAATTCACTTCCGGTCGTGTGATTTTCTGTCCTCAAATTGAGAAGTTATCATAGATAGATCTCGTAAACGATAAGAGATTAAGACACCAAACTGTTTCAAGTGGTAGATCTTGATGTGTAGGCAAAACCAGTTGGGATAACATTGTCTGCCGTCACTTCCGGTTGTCACAGGAAGTGATCAAAGAAATCGAAAAATTCAACTTTTCTTTATAGAAACTTGTTGCATCACATTATAGCATCTTATTTGTAGTTTTGAAATACGATAGTATCACCGGAAACAAAATCGACAACTTCCGGTTAAAAGAGAAAAACTACATACCCGGTAATTTGAGTATTTTCTTTCCCATAAATACTTTTTATAGTTAAAGTATTTGTAATGATTTTTGGATATGTTATTCAGACTGCAAATGTCTACAGTAATGTCTAATATCACAGTAAAATTCACTTCCGGTCGCGTGACTTCCTGTTCTCAAAATCAGAATTTATCATTGCTAGATCTCGTTAGCGGTAAGAGATTAAGACACCAAACTACTAGGGGTGGTAGACCTTGATGAGTAGACAAATCCTATGAGTTTAAGATCATCCACCGTCACTTCCGGTTGTCACAGGAAGTGATCAAATAAAAGATTTAAACTTTTTATGGAATCTTTCTTAGTATTACCTTATATCTTCTTACTAGTAGTTTCTAAATATGTCAGTTCCATTGGAAACAAAAACGACGACTTCCGGTTATGAGAGAAAAACTGCATAAATTGAGTTTCTTACTATCCCATGAATATCTTTTATAAAAAGAGTATTTGAAATGATTTTGGGACATGTTATTCAGACTGAAAATGTCTAGAGAAACCTCAAAATGAGACCTTTGACCCTTACTCAAAAAGTAATAAAGAAATATTCATTACCTTTTTCTAGATTCAGCTTCAAGTGTTTATCTCAAGTTTACCTCTCTCCCTCTCTCTCTCTCTCTCTCTGATGACCTTGACCTTTGACCTTGATAAATGACCTTGTTCTTTGGCCTCATTGACCCAAAGGTCACAATCAAGCTTACGGTCGTGGAGGTATTTGCAACTCTTACTCTAACAAATGCTTATAAAATATCCCCTCCCTTTTTCTAAAAACAAAACAAAACAATCAATACCAACTTAGAGAAAATGTCTACAAGTCAAACGAAACGAAATATCGGCATAAGATTCGTAATAAAAAAAAGAAGAGACCTGAAAGAAAGTGTCCTGAGAGTTTTAAGGTGAGTCTCTGAAGTATTTTGAAATTCTAGTGAATATCGGCAAAATCTGCATTTTTTTCTGTCTGAAATTAAGTTATTGCTTAGCATAAAAATTAATTAAAACTCGTATTGGATATTTCTGCAATTATTGTTAATATCATTCGATTCTCCTGCTCCATTACGACATTTTAATACCAAGTATTCTTGCTTTCTTAGGTGGATGGAATTTATTTTAATCTTATTTAGATCTAAATATGAATCGGCTGAAACTCGGAAATGACGATTATTCATATCAATTAAATTTCCACGCAATTGAGATAGGTCAATTGCAGTTACCCCGCTTGATACGATATGGTGTTGAAAAAATGCCCATGACTCACTCACTCTTTTTCCGGGATTTTGAATTAACTCTGCAACTGACCACGTGTATTAGTTTCGCTTTACAACTCTGTATATTCTAAGTGCCATTGCTTCACTGCAAATGTGTCCCATAATTATTCTAATCATTTTCCTACATACAATATCACACCAAACAGCCAATATCTCAGTTTTTTAAGAAATTTGACCGGGACTTTACTACGAAACTATTTCTTTCATTTCGAAACTATTTCCTTCAACCTTAAAATACTAAGCTTACAAAATACCTGAAATGTTGTGGAAGTTGGTGGCTCAGTGGTTAGCGTGTCCGACTTTGATAGTAATGGTTTTGGGATCGAGACCAGATGGAGGAATTGATATTTTTTTTTTTTTGCATTTTTTTTTTTAAATACAAAAATATTCTTCTTAAAAGATGAGAACGGAAGACCTTATTTGTTGCTGTAGCAACAAGAGTTTCTAGTTATTATTATGTTCCCCAAACGAAGTTGGGGAACATATTGTTTTTACTCTGTTTCTTATTATTATTATTATTATTATTATTATTATTATTCTTTTTTCTTCTTATTTCTTCTCCGGTACTTTTTTGTCCGGAAGTGTTCTCAGAAACTGTTCACCAAACTAAGTTAAAACCTTTTTAGGGTTAGTAGGCATGTTGTGTAGATGTGCCGAACGAAGGTCATTTTGCGCGCATTCGCATGCACGTGCGGGCGCGTGCAATGAGTAAAATGACTGATATATTTAATATGGTTGTAACTTTTATATTTTTTGATAAAATGTTTTGAAACTCATTATATAAAGATATATAAGTTGTGTAGATAAGATGACATGGTCAAATTTGCATGAACTCACGCGCATGCACGTGCGCTTTGCTCTGATTGGCTGAAACAGAAATCTCAATATCTTTTTTGTTTTATGATGAAATGCTTTGAAATATCTAACATAGACATGCATTATGATGTACTACAATATGATATATAAAATTTTTCATGAAATCACGCACATGCGCGTGCGCTGCAATCTGATTGGCTGAAACTTTAAATGAGTATAACTCCCTTGGTTTTCAACCAAACAGCATGGGATTTACAACATAGATAGACATAAAGGACTCCTACAGGATGGTATGGTCACCATTCACATGCATGCATTTGCGTGCACGTGCGCTTTGCTCTGATTGGCTGAAACAAAATTCTCAATATCTTTTCTGTTTTTTTACAAAATGCTTTGAAATTTAAAACATAAGCATACTTTAAGATGTCCTACAATATGATATATAATAATTGTCATGAAAATACGCGCATGCACGTGCGCTGCAATCTGATTGGCTTAAACTTTAAATGGCTAAAACTCCCTTGTTTTTCAACCAGCCAGGATGGGATTAAGAACATAGACAGACATAATGGACTCCTACAAGAAGGTATGGTCATCATGCACGTGCGTGCATGTGCAAATGAGTAAAATAGTGTAGACAAGATGATATCGTCATTACGCTCATGCAATCACATGCACACGCCTGCATTGCTTAAATTTGAAATACTTGGTATACTTTTGGAAAAACGTTGTTTTCGTCTTAAATGCATAGATTTTGCCTTCTTTAATGACACTTACAGGGAATATGGCACGAGAGGGGAGTTGGGGAGCGTTTGGGGAACATCTGTAACGGTTCCCGTTACAATTAGCACTAGTTATTATGTTCCCCAAACGAAGTTGGGGAACATATTGTTTTTACTCTGTTTCTTATTATTATTATTATTATTATTATTTTTCTTCTTCTTCCTGGGTACTTTTTTGTCCGGGAATGATCTCGTAAACTATACATCCGACTAAGGTGTAATGTTTTTAGGGTCAGTAGACATGTTATGTAGATTTGCGGAACGAAGGTCATTTTGCGCGCACGTGCTTGCAAGAGCGTGCACGTGCAACATGTGAAATGACCGATTTAATTGATATAGGCGTAACTTTTAAAATTTTTGATGAAATGCTTTGAAACTTATAATATAAGGATATATTAGAAGCATAGACAATATGACATGGTCAAAATAGCAAGATCTCACGCGCATGCACGTGCGCTTCGTTCTGATTGGCTGAAACTAAAGTCTCAATATCTTTCTTGTTTTTTGACGAAATCCTTTGAAATTTTGAAAATAGCCATGCATTAGTATATCCTACAACACGATATATAGCAATTATCATGAAAACACGTGCATGCACGTGCGCTGCAATCTGATTGGCTTAAACTTTAAATAGCTATAACTCCCTTGATTTTCAACCAAACAGGATGGGATTTGGAACATGGATAGATATACTGGACTACTACAAGAAAATATGGTCACCATGCACATGCACACACGTGCATGTTCGTGTGCTGCAATCTGATTGGCTGAAACTTTAACAGCTATAACTCCCTTCGTTTTTAACCAAACGGGGTGAGAATTAGAACATAGATAGATGTAACGGACATCTACAAGAAGATATGGTTACCATGCTCATGTATGCACGTGCGTGCATGTGAAATGAGCAAAATCAAAAAAACACTTGAATGAGCGTATCTTTTTAATACTTTTGGATTAAATACTTTAATATTTAGTATATTTAAATATATAGATTGTGTAGACAAGATGATATGGTCATTACGCACATGCATTCACATGCACACGCGTGCAATGCTAAAATTTGAATGAACTTTGTACATTTCTGGGTAAACGTTGTTAAAGTCTCAAATGCATCGAGTTTGTCTTATTTAATGAAGCTTACAGGGAATATGGCACCAAAAGGGAGTTGGGGAGCGTTTGGGGAACATCTGTAACGGTCCCCGTTACAATTAGCACTAGTTATTATTATTTTTCTTCTTCTTCCTGGGTACTTTTTTGTCCGGGAATGATCTCGTAAACTATACATCCGACTAAGGTGAAATGTTTTTAGGGTCAGTAGACATGTTATGTAGATTTGCGGAACGAAGGTCATTTTGCGCGCACGTGCTTGCAAGAGAGTGCACGTGCAACATGTGAAATGACCGATTTAATTGATATAGTCGTAACTTTTAAAATTTTTGATGAAATGCTTTGAAACTTATAATATAAGGATATATTAGAAGCATAGACAATATGACATGGTCAAAATAGCAAGATCTCACGCGCATGCACGTGCGCTTTGTTCTGATTGGCTGAAACTAAAGCCTCAATATCTTTCTTGTCTTTTGACGAAATCCTTTGAAATTTTGAAAATAGCCATGCATAAGTATATCCTACAACATGATATATAGCAATTATCATGAAAACACGTGCATGCACGTGCGCTGCAATCTGATTGGCTTAAACTTTAAATAGCTATAACTCCCTTGATTTTCAACCAAACAGGATGGGATTTGGAACATAGATAGATATACTGGACTACTACAAGAAAATATGGTCACCATGCACATGCATACACGTGCATGTACGTGCGCTGCAATCTGATTGGCTGAAACTTTAACAGCTATAACTCCCTTGGTTTTCAACCAAACGGGGTGAGATTTAGAATATAGATAGATGTAACGGACATCTACAAGAAGATATGGTCACCATGCTCATGTATGCACGTGCGTGCATGTGAAATGAGCAAAATCAAAAAAACACTTGAATGAGCGTATCTTTTTAATACTTTTGGATTAAATACTTTAATATTTAGTATATTTAAATATATAGATTGTGTAGACAAGATGATATGGTCATTACGCACATGCATTCACATGCGCACGCGTACAATGCTAAAATTTGAATGAACTTTGTACACTTCTGGGTAAACGTTGTTAAAGTCTCAAATGCATCGAGTTTGTCTTATTTAATGAAGCTTACAGGGAATATGGCACCAAAAGGGAGTTGGGGAGCGTTTGGGGAACATCTGTAACGGTCCCCGTTACAATTAGCACTAGTTATGTTCCCCAAACGAAGTTGGGGAACATATTGTTTTTACTCTGTTTCTTATTATTATTATTCTTCTTATTATTTTTCTTCTTCCTGGGAAAATTTTGTCCACGAGTGATCTTGTAAACTACACATCCGACTTAGGTGAAACCTTTTTAGGGTCAGTAGGCATGTTATGTAGAGTTGCCAAACAAAGGTCATTTTGCGTGCACGTGCTTGCAAGAGCGCGCACGTGCAACAGGTGAAATTACCAATATAATGGATATTGCCGTAACTTTTCTATTTTTTGATGAAATTTTTTGAAACTCATAATGTAAGGATACATTAGTAGTATAGACAAGATAGCATGGTCAAAATAGCAAGATCTTACGCGCATGCACGTGCGCTTCGCTCTGATTGGCTGAAACTAAAGTCTCAATAACTTTCTTGTTTCTTGTTATAATCCTTTGAAATTTTGAACATAGTCCTACACTGCGAAGATCTACCGTATGATATATAAGAATTTTCATGAAAGCATGCGCATGTGCGCGTGCTGCAAGCTGATTGGCTGAAACTTTAAATGGCAATATCTCCTTTGTTTTTTGACGAAATTCTTTGAAATTAAAAATATAGTCATGCATTAGGATATCCTACAAAATGATATAGAAGAAAAATCATGAAATCACGCGCATGCACGTGTGCTGCAATCTGATTGGCTGAAACTTTAAATGGCTATAACTCCCTTGTTTTTCAACCAAACAGGATGGGATTTAGAACATAGATAGATGTAAGGGACTCCTACAAGAAGGTATGATCATCATGCACGTGCACGTACGTACGTGCATTTGAAACGAGTATATTGAAAAATACTCTTGAATGAATGATTTTTATTACTTTTGGACTGAATGCTTTAATATATAGTATATTAAAGTATATAAAAAGTGTAGACAAGATGATATGGTCATAACACACATGCATTCACATGCGCTTGGGTGCAATGCTAAAAATTGAATATAATTGGTATCCTTCTGGGAAAACGTTGTTAAAGTCAAAAATGCACAGAGTTTGTCTTATTTAATGAAGCTTACAGGGAATATGGCACTGAAAGGGAGTTGGGGAGCGTTTGGGGAACATCTGTAACGGTTCCCGTTACAATTAGCACTAGTTATTATTCTTTTTTCTTCTTATTTCTTCTCCGGTACTTTTTTGTCCGGAAGTGTTCTCAGAAACTGTTCACCAAACTAAGTTAAAACCTTTTTAGGGTTAATGGGTGTGTAGTGTAGGTGTGCGGAACGAAGGTCATTTTGCCCGCATACGCCTGCACGTGCGGGCGCGTGAAGTGAGTGAAATGACTGATATACTTAATATGGCCATAACTTTTACATTTTTTGATGAAATGCTTTGAAACTCATTATATAAGTATATATTAATAGTGTAGATAATATGACATGGTCAAATTAGCACGAACTCACGCGCATGCACGTGCGCTGCGCTCTGATTGGCTGAAACATAAATCTCAATATCTCTTTTGTTTTTTGACGAAATGCTTTGAAATTTTAAACATAGTCATGAACTAGGATATTCTACAATATGATATCAAAAAAAATTCAAAAAATCACGTGCATGCACGTGTGCTGCAATCTGATTGGCTTAAACTTTAAAAGGTATATCTTCTTTGTTTTTTGATGAAATGCTTTGAAATTTAAAAAATTGTCACACTTTAGAATACCCTGCAATATGATGTCAAAAAAATTTCAAGAAATCACGCGCATGCACGTGTGCTGCAATCTGATTGGCTGAAACTTTAAAAGGCTATATCTTCTTTGTTTCTTGATGAAATGCTTTGAAATTTAAAACATAGTCAGACTTTAGAATACCCTGCAATATGATTTCAAAATAAAATTCAAGAAATCACGCGCATGCACGTGTGCTGCAATCTGATTGGCTGAAACTTTAAATGGCTACATCCCCTTTGTTTTTTTTACGAAATGCTATGAAATTTAAAACATAGTTATGCATTAGGATATTCTGCAATATGATATACAAAAAAATTCAAGAAATCACGCGCATGCACGTGTGCTGCAATCTGATTGGCTGAAACTTGAAATGGCTATAACTCCCTTGTTTTTCAACCAAACAGGATTGGATTTAGAACATAGATAAATATATGGGACTCCTACAAGAAGGTATGGTCATCATGCACGTGAACGCACGTGCGTGCATTTGGAAATAGTGAAATTAAAAATACACTTGAATGAGTGATTTTGAATATTTATGGACTGAATGCTTTAATATATAGTATATCAAAATATAATGATAGATAGTGTAGAGAAGATGATATGGTCATAACGCGCATGCATTCAAATGAGCACGGGTGCAATGCTAAAATTTGAATAATTGGTATCTTTCTGAGAAAACGTTGTTAAAGTAAAAAATGCGCAGAATTTGTCGTATTTAATGAAGCTCACAGGGAATATGGCACCAAAAGGGAGTTGGGGAGCGTTTGGGGAACATCTGTAACGGTATCTGTAACGGTTCCCGTTACAATTAGCACTAGTTATTAAGGTCTTCCGTCTTCAGCGGAAGACCTTTCTGTTATTCTTAGGTTTCTTTTTCACTTTTATTATTGTTTTTTTTCTTACCGATTTTGTGCACGCGATTTCTCGAAAACGGCTCGATGAATTTTCATGAAACTTTCAGGACTTATGTATCATTACTTGAACCTTATGCGTTTTTTTTCGCGATGACGTCACTTCCGGTCTGAGATATTGCCGATTTTATGAATTTTAAAGGGTCAGGTTGTCCAGAGTTTTTCTGGAAAATGGGTTATGGTAGAAATATGAAACTTTCAGGTATGATAGACCTAGGTCTGTAGATGTGCCTTTTGCATTTGGCTTTTTCCGGAAACGCCGCACGTCGGCGCTCGCTATGGTCCGAAAATAGTCCTGTCGTGAATTTCAAAATTTCTAACACCTTTTCTTCCATACCTTTTTACCTAGAAATATTTTGTTAAAACATATAGAACAAAAGAAGTGTGGAATTTTAAGATCTTTCAAATGATATCTGGAAAAAGGGGCTGGCCCTTAAAATTAAGGGCCTAGAGGGGCCGAAAGTATTTTCTTTATATCTCAAAACGTATTGAGAATTTGTAATACGTCAAAGAAGCAAAGTTGTTTAAAATGTCAAGCTTAATCTATTAAAGTCGTCAAAATATGCCTGGCGTCGTCACTTCCGGCCTAACCGGAAGTAGTCGGAAAACGCGTATTTTTGCCGTTCTTGACAAGTTTTTGGATAACATATGTCTCTACGAGCATAAAAATTAATTCTCCGTCCGTCGTCATCACATCCGGTAAAACCGGAAGTAGTAAAACAGCTTATTTTTGCATTAATTTACATAGCTTTAGAGGATTAAAACCATTTTTTGCCGTAATTTCTCATTTTTGTTAAAAAAGAAAGCTACTTCCGGTCAAACAGGACGGAAGACCTACTCGTTGCTTTGCAACGAGCTTTGCTCTAGTTATTATTATTATGTTCCCCAAACGAAGTTGGGGAACATATTGTTTTTACTCTGTTTTTTATTAAGGTCTTCCGTCTTCAGCGGAAGACCTTCTTGTTATTCTTAGGTTTCTTTTTCACTTTTATTATTATTATTGTTTTTTTTTCTTACCGATTTTGTGCACGCGATTTCTCGAAAACGGCTGGATGGATTCCCATGAAACTTTCAGGACTTATGTAACATCACTTGAACCTTATGCGTTTTTTTCTGTTTTGATGACGTCACTTCCGGTCCGGAGTTATCAGCACTTTAATGATTTTTTAAGGGTCAGTTTGTCCGCACGATTTCTCCTAAACAACTTTAGATAGACACGTGATACTTTCAGGTGTAGTTGACCTATGTCTGTAGATTTGTGGAATGTATTTTATTTTTACCGGAAGTGCTGCACGTCGGCGCTCGGTATGGCCTGAAAATAGGCCTATCGCGAATTTCAAAATTTTTAGCACTTTTTCTACGATATCTTTTAACCTGGAAATATTTTGTTAAAACATATAGAACAAAAGAAGTGTAGAATTTTAAGTTCTTCCAAATGATATCTCGAAAAGAGGGCTGGCCCCTAAAATAAGGGGCCTAGAGGGGCCAGAAGTTTTTCCTTTATATCTCAAAAAGTATTGAGAATTTGTAATACGTCAAAGAAGCAAATTTGTTCAAAATGTCAAGCTGAATCTATTAGAGTCGTCAAAATACGTCCGTCGACGTCACTTCCGGCCAAACCGGAAGTAGTCGGAAAACGCGTATTTTTGCCGTTCTTGACAAGTTTTTGGATAACATATGTCTCTGGAAGCATAAAAATTAATTTTCCGTCCGTCGGCGTCACTTCCGCTTAAACCGGAAGTAGCCAAAAATAGCTTATTTTGAAGGTTTTTGATGCAAAATTGAAATTATAAAGTAACTGGAGACGACTTAGCTCATTGCTTTCTTTTTTTATGTCACTTCCGGCACTTCCGGTCAAAACCGGATGGAAGACCTACTCGTTGCTTTGCAACGAGCTTTGCTCTAGTTATTATTATTTTTCTTCTTCTTCCTGGGTACTTTTTTGTCCGCGAGTGATCTTGTAAACTGTTCGTCCGAAGTAGGTAAAACCTTTTTAGGGTTAGTAGACATGTTATGTAGATTTGCGGAATCAAGGTCATTTTCCGCGCACGTGCTTGCAAGAGCGTGCACGTGCAACACGTGAAATGACCAGTATAATAGATATAGCCGTAACTTTTCTATTTTTTGACTATATGCTTTGAAACTCATAATATAAGTATATATTAGTTGTATATGCATAATGACATGTTCCTCGCGCACGTGCTTGCAAGAGCGCGCACGTGCAACACGTGAAATGACTAATATAATAGATATAGCCGCAACTTTTCTATTTCTTGATGAAATGCTTTGAAACTCATAATATAAGGATATATTAGTAGTATAGACATGATGACATGGTCAAAATAGCAAGATCGCACGCGCATGCACGTGCGCTTCGCTCTGATTGGCTGAAACTAAAGTCTCAATATTTTTCATGTTTCTTGTCATAATCTTTTGAAATTTTGAACAAAGTCTTAAATTATGAAGATCTACAGCATGATTTATAAAAATTTTCATGAAAGCATGCGCATGCGTGCGTGCTGCAATCTGATTGGCTGAAACTTTAAATGGCTATATCTCCTTTGTTTTTTGACGAAATGCTTTGAAATTTAAAACATAGTCATGCAGTAGGATATCCTACCATACGATATAGAAAGAAAATCATGAAATCATGCGCATGCACGTGTGCTGCAATTTGATTGGCTGAAACTTTAAATGGCTATATTTATTTTGTTTTTTGACGAAATGTTTGGAATTTTAAATATAGTCATTCATTAAGATATCCTTCATTACGATTAAGATAAAAAATTCATGAAATCACGCGCATGCATGTGTGCTGTAATCTGATTGGCTGAAACTTCAAATGGCTATAACTCCATTGTTTTTTAAGCAAACAGGAAGCAAAGTTAAGCAAACAGATAAATATAAGGGACTCCTACAAGAAGGTGTATTCATCATGCACTTGCTTGCACGTGCGTGCACGTGAAATGAGTAAAATTAAAAATACACTCGAATGAGAGTATTTTTTAATACTTTTTGATAACATCTTTGATATCAAGTATATTAAAATATATAGATAGTGTAGACAAGATAATATGGCCGTTACGCACATGAACACGCGTACAATGCTTAAATTTAAATATATTTTGTATTCTTCTGGGAAGACCTTGATTAAGTTTAAATTCCATTAAGTATTTCTTATTTAATAGAGATTACAGGGAATATGGCACCAAAAGGGAGTTGGGGAGCGTTTGGGGAACATCTGTAACGGTCCCCGTTACAATTAGCACTAGTTATGTTCCCCAAACGGAGTTTGGGAACATATTGTTTTTACTCTGTTTCTTATTATTATTATTATTTTTTCTTATTTGTTCTCCGGTACTTTTTTGTCCGCGAGTGTTCTCAGAAACTGTTCACCCAACTGAGCTAAAACCTTTTTAGGGTTAATAGGTGTGTAGTGTAGGTGTGCGGAACGAAGGTCATTTTGCGCGCATGCGCCTGCACGTGCGTGCGCGTGAAATGAGTGAATTGACTGATATACTTAATATAGCTATAACTTTTACATTTTTTGATGAAATGCTTTGAAACTCATTACATAAGGATATATTAAAAGTGTTAATAATATGACACTGTCAAATTAGCACGAACTCACGCGCATGCACGTGCGCCTTGCTCTGATTGGCTGAAACAAAAATCTCATAATCTCTTTTGTTTTCCGACGAAATG
>NW_026919959.1:0-16353 GCF_032062105.1 Saccostrea cuccullata
TTTAAAAAGTTCCAATTATGGGCCAAAAATTTTCCCCTTCCCCCTTGTTTCAAACCTAATTTACATCATTAATTAAATTCTTTGTTTAATTTCAAGCTGGTAATGAATTATAATATGAAATACATGTACCTATAAGATCGTGGCCCATGAATCACATGTTCACTTGAGAATATTATGCTCAATTTGATGAATACATGGAGGCCCTATTATGTTAATTATTAAATTATATTGACTTTTTCTTTGGTAAAGCCTAATTTTAGAGGAGTGTGCATTTAGAGGCAAACACCTTAGTGCGGGTATTACTGTCTCATGACAGCATCTAGTTTATTGTGGAAGCACCCTATTTCATTCTTCAAAATTTTTACTAATTCACTGGTTCTTGGGGAAAAAATTCAATGGGTTATGTAGAAATACAGTTTAAAATTTAAAAAATCAATACGTTGAGAAATGAAATTTCTTTGGCACAGGTAACCCAGAATGCACGAATTTGGGTCCCCCTGAAAAATGGTGATCAGTTCCACAGTATTTGGCTTTTAAAGGCCTACAACATATCTTTTTGTCATATTTTCAAATAGGAGTCTAAATGAATCTTTATAAAAGCATTGTAAAAAAACCCAATGCAGTGTTCAGAATTGTAGCCAGTACAGGTATAGTTTTTTTTTTTTTACAGGAAATGAAATTAAACTGGACCTGACCTCTTGTATATCTAGAAAATCGATGTCTACAGTTACAATATCAAGGTCAATCAAGTGCCTATTTTTAATTTTACTTCTTAGGAACATTACATAAATATCTTTTATAAAAAGCAATGAAAATAGATGAATATATGCCTTTAAAAGATTTTCGAGTGATACATGAGGCTCTTGTTTTATCTATATTGTCAATATTCGATTCAAAACTGTAATTGTCAAAAAACAAAGCAAAAAAAAAAAAAAAAAAAAAAAAAAAAACAAGATAATTTTGAAAGAGAACCACACAATCATTTTTTTATTTTATGCATTTTCAATGAATGAGGATTAAAAGTGGTTTTATTTTTTTTACCAAAGATTAATAAAAGTGGAGAGGACTTCATTTGTATAATAGGAGGAAATTTTGCTGATTCAATGTAATCTAACAGTGCACGACAACTGTATTTTGAGTTAGATTTTTAAGCAGAAGATATTCAAGTCTTGCAAATATTTCTTGATAAGCAAAAGCATTTTCATCTAAAATCGAGTTTCGGATAAGATTTTTTTTGCGAGCAGCATTGTGACAGTTAATGCTTACTTCTCTAGCGTCTAATTTTCAGGAAGTTGTGAGTTTGACTTTGTATGTTTTGTATTGTTTACAGATTTATTATTTAAACATTTTTCGTACAAATGATTATTATGCCATTATTTTCAAACTGAATCGTATACATATTTTTTCGTTTTGATCATCGTAAGAAGCATACAGTGTGACCGGTTACGGATGTTAACTCCCCTATGGCACCCGATTTCAACTCTCTCTCTTTTTTAAAGAGAAATGAACCCTAGGAAAATCCTGAGGTGGAATCAGGAGATAGGGATACATGCAGTAGGCATTCTCTGTTGACGGGTCACGCCCGCAGTGAGCCATATTGATTGACCAGGTGTACGAAACATTCGGTAGTCAAATTTATGATGAAAACAAAGATATTATACACGGTTACACACAGCCAAAGTACGACTTAATCATTTATTTGCTTATACTTGCTACCGAGGTCATTATGATGAACTAGAATTTAGGAAATGCTGACAGTAACCAAGGTTGTTAAAATCCCTGTCACATCAACCCACCTGTCAGTAGCCTGCCTCTGTTTATAAACTAATCGTTCTCAGAACATGCTTTTGGGTATCGAGTATAAATGGACTTTGGCGAGAAGCGCTGACTTTTACAGTTGACGGCTTACTTTTACACTAGGACAACCCTGAATGTACAGAAGCTCTTTTACGATATGAATATTTAGCTCAACATTTAACTAACGCAAAATGACGCGCTATTTCAAAGCACATAAGGGATTTCTGATCTATAATCAATTCTGTACCTCCTTACATGATTCTAGCTATGCAGCTTGGATAATAGAAGCTAGCAAAACTGATTGCTCTCTATTAGTGGATTTAAACCGTCATGTTTACAGAAGAAAATGCAGCTAAAACAACCTATCCTTTCTATCTGTCCTTCTGTATTCAATAATCCAGAAGTAAAAATGAATTAAATAATAATATATTAAATGATCAGTACGTACTGGTCCCTGCTGACAAAGCAGGTAACAACATTGTCTTTGTCTGTAAGGTTCGTTATATAAATTTTATTTTGAAGGAACTTGGATTTAACTCTAAAAGTGGTAATCCAATTTAAACTCATAATTCCCTTTCTAAGGAAGAAAATTTTCAAAATCATTTATCTGTTTTAATGCCCGTTCACACGGAGAGTTTAATTCGAATTAAACGTCAGATTTTACTGCGATTCAGCTTCGCTTAGCGTTCACACAGAGAATTCAATGTGAATTAGTTTAATTCGAATTAGTTTCTGGCATTAAATTATTCGCATTAGCTCCGTGTGAACACTAAGCAAGCTAATTGAATTAAATTTTAACGCTGCGAATTAAATTTTAACGCATGCGTAAGGCCAGAATTAAGTCACAGGACACGTGTTGGTGGTTAAAATTAGGATTTGTGCTATATGTGGTTCAAAAATTTGAGGGAAAGTTGTTAATCACTAAAATAATGAATACCTGTATAGCCACTGCATATGTATCAAAGGATGGCTCTGCATACATGACGTGATTTACAAATTACGTCAAAAAAGATTACTGACCCTACTTGAAGAAAATTTTTGAGTCTCATTAGTTTACTTCGCATTAGCTGTCGTGTGAACGCAATTTAATTCGAATTAGTTTGATTCGCATTAGTTTACTTCTCATTAATTTACTGTGAATTAAACTTGTCGTGTGAACAGGGCATAAGTATTTTAATATTCCTAACAACCAACATGAATTTAAATTTACAATATCTATATTTGATTCTATAACTTCATAAAAATCATTAAAAAAAAAGATAAAAGGGGGTTTCCCAGAAAATGTTCAACCAAGCCTCTTTCTGAACTCCTCACTAATGTGGTGGTCCTGGAGCTACTGGCCACGAATTGCCCTGCTACCTCTGGTCACATGGTATACGTCACAGCACCTGTCTTGACATATACCTATCCTCTCTCTTTTCTGTTATATGCTGCAGAGAACGGACGTGTCTCTGTTAGCTCCGTCATTATTGTACATTGTATGTTATAACTGCAGGCACTATAAACAGCGGACTATTTATTCACAGTGTGTTCTCTATTCCGCCATCACCGTACTTGGGCATTAACAGTACATTGTAGATTTAGAGAAATGCTATATTGGCGCTGCGAGCAAGGGTGCTGTGACGTATACCATGTGATTGGAGGTAGCAGCGCAATTCGTGTCCAGTACCTCCAGGACCACCACACTAAAATATTATCAGAAGTGAAGGAAAAACTTCAAGAGTACTGTGCAACAATATATTAGAGAAGTTGTGTAAATCAGATGTGGACACTTAAAAATTCCAAGGAAAATTTGAAATCAAAAGAATTTACCAAAATTTTATCCTAAAAACTTACGACTTTTCAACTTTATAAATAATCATTCCCCACGATTAACTAAAGTCCAGCCTATTTGATTTCTCAATAAAAATGTAACTCGTAAATTTACTTACCTTGACATTATCTTTGAAAAATTATTTTGTTAAAAACATTCTGATTACACAAACAAGTACTCTGAAGTTGACATCAAAAATATGCTTGAGTTTATGCTTGACAATATCTTTTTTGGAGACAAGGTCTTCCAGCCATCTACCGGAATTCCCATGGGTACCAATTGCGCTCCGTTTTTAGCAGACCTATTTTTGTATTCATATGAAGTATAATTTTTCCAAACTCTTATACGTTCAACTAATTTAGATACATTGACAATATTTGTCCATTAACAATGGTTTTTTCCATTCCTATGACGATTCCATATATCCCGGCGAGCTTGCAATAACAGATAACCACAGAGTCTTATACATCTGTTTCTGTATGAATATTTTATTAGAAAAAGACGTTAATGGTAATCAAACAACCAAGCTTAATGATCTACATGATGACTTTAACTTTCAACCGTCAACTTCCCTTACTTTTGAAGCAATATACCTTCATTTCCTGCATATGGGGTTTATATCTCTCAGTTGATTCAATACGCAAAAGCCGGTATTCGTATATGCAATTTCTAACAAAAGTATAGTTATTGACAACATGATGATGAAACAAGAATATCAGCAGTTTCGTTTAAAGTCATTCTTTCGTAAGTTCTATGGTCGATACAATGACCTTGTAAGCAAATACATCTAATCATCGAGTCAAATGCTGACTGATATTTTTCATATCAATGGTTAGCCATTAATTACACACTGAATTGAAGACGGACTTTCCCGTTATTTCCCGATAATGACAAGGAGCACATGGCGGTTGTGACCGGATGCCAGGGATGCTCACTCCTCCATGGCACCGAATCCGACCTCTGATATTTTTGAGGTCCGAGTTTGCTCCTAATTTATATTGTTTTATGTTCTTTTGAGCTTGAATACAGTTCGTAATCTCCTTATATTTCATTTTAACCACCAAACATGTATATCTGCTGGTGGACATCTTCCGCGGATACTTGTCGTTGTTGTAATTCATGAGTACACAGAATAACGAAGTGATACTGGTAGAAGCGTTGCCCAGTATAAAAAAGCGTTACTCTTTTGAGTCATTTGAAATGAAAGACACAACAGAGCCTGACACATCGTTTCTGTTCGATATTTTATTAGAAAAAAACGTGGTGGTAATCTTTCAACAAAGGTTTATGAAAACATGATGACTTGAACTTTTCAATCTGCAACTTTCCTTATGCAGCATTATACCCTTATTACCTGTTTAGGGTATATATATGTCATATTATGTCGCAGTTGATTCCATACGCAAGAGCATGCTCTACGTATCGGAAATTTTTTAAAAAGAGTTTAGTTATTGATAAACAAGTTGATGAAACAAGAATATCAGCAGTCTTGTTTAAAGTCATCATTTGAAGTTCAATGGTCAATTCAGTGACCTTGTTAAGATATGCAATATATCAATGTCAAATACATGTAGTGACTGATGTTTTTCATACTTATTTTTAGGCCATTATTTGTTTCACAAGTTGAATTGCCGAAGGTTTTTTTCGTTATTTCCAAATCATGACAAGGAGCAGACGGCAATGTGTACCGGTCGCAGGGAAAGCTCACTTCTCCACGGCACCTGATCCCATCTCTGATGTTTTAGGTCTGTGATCCACAGACGTCCTTTATCTTTCTCTCCCTTCCTTATCAAATACTTCTCGAGATATCTTCAAGATATCTCCAGATACATGCATTTGGCAGAATTATATTGTTGAAATCTTCGTCTTAAAAGTGGAAAAGTAACATTTAGAGTATAAAGGTTGTCAGACAGACCAATGTGCCGATCAAATATTTGGTACTAGGACACAGAGAGCACTTATAAGGCACTATGTCAAATGCTGAATTGTAGCATTTACTTTCTTTATGCTATTGAACAAAAACCAATAATTAAAGAAAATGTGCAGCTTCTGCATTTTGAAGGATCATGTAGCTGTTGTTTGAGTGGCTAATTATAAACACTGCAAACAGCAATGCTTTTTCCAATAGAGATTGGAAGTAAAATACAAAATTCTGTCAATTTGACCCATTAATACTCGCATTAAGTAATTTTGAACACAAGCATTTCTTTTTATTGAAAAGTATGGCCGTTTTATGTGCAATTTTAAACGTAACGAATAGTGATCAATCCCATGAATCTAGTAAATATATCAAATCGTGTAGACGGAAATAAACACGAGCTCTTAGAAACTCAGAGATGGGACTACATGCCCAGAAGGAGTAAGCATCCACCGCCAAAAGATCACACAAGTATTTATCAACCTTCCTTATTTATTCATATACTACCAGTAGCACCTGCCTATGCATGTTATGCCTCCCAGTTTGCTATACGAAATTTTTTCGAAGACGAACTTTTCAGCAACCTACAAACAAAAGGAAATTGTTGAAACAAGGATATTATCAACCTCGTGTGAAACAATTGATTTCAGATATAATCTATCATTAACGCAAATTTTTAATGACGTTTTTCACTCCTCCCTGGACCTCTGATCCCACCTCTGATATTTCGGAGGTCCGTGTTTGTTCTGCTCCTTCTTTGTATTATTTCATGGTCTCTGATATTGAATGCTGTTCGTAATCTTCATATCCTCTTCATACAATTTGTTAGACCATTATTTTTATACGGAAATGTAAACGGATGATATTTTTCGTTTGTCAGATCATAATATAGATCACATAGCCAGTCTACAGGGGATGATCACACCTACATGACACCTGATCCCACCTTTGATTATGTTACATTTCCATGTTTTCTGCTTCCAATCTGAATGTATTCAATGAACCTTTAATCTTGATTACTGTTTGATAAGATTTTCATATTATATGGTTTATTGCGTAAGTGCATTATTGTTATTTTAACATTTCTATTAACACAATAATTTGTTTTTAATTCCAAGGATGGGAGCAGGTGCATAAGAGGAGATAATATCCTCTGTTGATAAGTCACTCCTGCAGTGAGATCTATGTATTAATGAGGTATACGCCGTCAATTGAAGTATAAAGAAACAAAGGCCTAAAAAACTGATGTTAAACAAGTCAGCCTAAATACGACCCAATTAATGGTTATTATTATTATATATAAGTTAATTATAAAGGCCACATCCTTCATTAAAGTCTGACTTTGAAAAGCTTTAATTTTTGATTTTAATTTCAAAATTCGATGTGTTTTTTTTCTTTTCAAGGTTTTTTTCGTCAATACCATTATGACCCCTGGGTTGAGGCCTCTGCTGATGGACTTTTTTAGTCCCTGATACTTCGCTAATCACAACATTTTCCTTCTCATGTGTAATCTCAAACAAAAGAGCAACATATTCAATACAGGGATGATGCAGCAAACATAACTTCCTTAGAAATTACCATAACTGTTTCTCGGCAGTAATAATGTTTCTCGAATGCATGTGTCTGTCATTTAGTTACGCAATATGCTATACAGCTAAAATGTATTAATATTCTCTCTCTCTTGCTCTGTGTGTGTGATTGTGTGTGTGTTTTCTGCTTGTTTTGAAGACAATACATCACTTAAAGAGGAGCAGGACCTTGAGCTGAAAAAGAGTCTTTTTACACAAACAAATTATATGTGACTTCAATGACTTATAAAGTGGTGTAAGGAAACAGCAGAATAGATCAATCTATTCACATTGTTTTGATAGCTCCACGATTGTTAGAAATTTTTGGTTGTTTATATTCTGTTTGTTGCAGCTTAATAAGTTGTGCAAAATTACACAGTGCAGATTATTTTTACAACGTTTAGTAGTGCATAAACAGAGACTCTCATATAGTCAATTGAACCATTTGACATGTCTTGTTCTCCCTATGCTCATATGATAAATGTTTTTAAAATTCCAAGGTCAAAATAAAAGGGTCAAAATTATTTGTATCCAAGTGATGGACTTGTCACAAGGAATGCACCTGTGAAATATGAAGTCCCTCCCAACAACCAAATCAAGGTGAAAATGTCAGAAATATTCGTACCCAACTTCCAAGAAACGCTTATCACAAGGAAAAAACCTGTGAAATATCAGAGCTCGGGCAATAACTTTTTTAAAGTTATGGACGAGGCTTACGGTTTTTAAAAGAAGACCAAAAACCAAAAAAAAGATCAAAATATTTTTACCCAAGAAAAGGAATATGCAGCTGAAGTATGCTCTTATCAGTCAGAAGTTATGGGTAATGTAAAAGGTTTTACAGACAAACAAACAGACAAAGAGACAAGTGCACAGGGCAAAAACTATATGCCCCCTGAATCTGCGATTACTGGGCATATTATTATCTATAGAATTATTTTTCTATTTTAAAACAAAACTTCTAGTATGCAGTAGCTATTGATTTCTTTAGTAGAGGATCATGTTTTGCAACGAAAATATGAACTTAATATTCGTCATATTTATTTAGAGTTTTTTGACATAGTCACGTAATACATGTTCAGTATCGGTTGACATAACACTCCAGGGCTTTCCTGTCTCCGAGGGGCAAATAACTCTTTATTTCAAAGTATATTACGACGAACACAAAACATATAAAAAAAAATGTACTTCATTTATTATATTATTTTTCCTTAAAATTTAAAGGTTTTTTTTATTTATTTAAATCTGAATTATTCATTTTTTCATTTGTTTTTATAAGAAAAATTCTAGAGTTAAAACATTTTCGTCATTGATTGTCGTTTACAAGAGAACAAATACCACATAACAAATAAAAATCCTTCTGCATCTGCAATAACTAGATCATTAATCGATCAAATCGTGCTATTATTTTTAGGGCAGAAAGTATAAATGTAACCCAAAAAGGGAAATCCACAGACGCCCTGTATCTTTATCTCCCTTGTTAAAAACTTCCAACCCGTTCTCATCTACATTTATTTGGCAGAATGTTAGTAATGTGATCTTAGTCTAAAGTGATAAAGTTATATTTAAAGTAGAAGAGTTGTCAGACAGACCAATTTTCAGATCAAATATTTAGTGTCAGGACACCGAGAACACTTATAATGCACTATGTCAGATGCAAAAATGTAGCATTTACTTACTTTATGCTGAGCAAAAACCAGTAATAAAAGAAAATGTGCACCTTCTGCATTTTGATGGAACATGTAGCTGTTGATTTTTTTTTTCCAATAGATCGGAAGTAATTTAAAATACAAAATTCTGTCAATTCGACCCATTAATACTCGCATGAAGTAATTTTAAACACATACATTTCTTTAAGTCACAAAATTTTCGTTTTATGTTCAATTTTGAACATTACTAACATGATCAATCTCATGGATTTAGTAAAGATATCGAATCGTGGAGAGGGAGCTTAACACTACTAGCCCCTAAAAATCCAGAGATGGGACTACATACTTAGGAGGAGTAAGCATCCCTTGCCGAAAGATCAAACAAGCATTTATTATTGGTGCAATACTGATTGACTAGATCAGGCCAAAGGAAACAGTATAGCTACTAGTTTATCAATTAACAATATTAATTTTTATTACTACATGTACCTTATTTTGATATATCCCTTTGAACTCGAACTAAAAGATACAGAATCTTACAAATCTGTTTCATAATTAGATATTTTACCTGATAAAGACCTTTGTAGTAACCTAACAATAACATTTTTAGATAAAAGTGATTAATTCAATTTTTCTGTTGTCAACCTTCCTTATTTATGTATTTACTATCAGTAGCACCTGCCTATGGAGCTTATGTCTCCCATTTTGCTCTACGAATAATTTCTACGAGGAGCTTTTTAGCAACTTACAGACAAACTGATATTGATTAAACAATAAGACCAAAACACGAACCTCGTCAACCTCGTTTTAAGCCTACATTTGTAACTTTTTTGTTTGATACAATGGCCTTTAAATTCAATCTATCATTAACTCAAATGTTAATGACGTTCTTCATACAATTTGTTAGACCATTATTTTATACGGAATTGTAAACGGATGATTTTTTTCGTTTGTAAGATCATGTTATAGATCACATGGCGGGCGTGACCAGTCTACAGGGGATGCTCACTCCTCCGTGGTACCTGATCCCACCTCTGATTATTTTACAGTTCCATGTTTTGTCTGCCTCCAATCTGAATGTATTCGATGGACCTTTAAGCTTAATTACTGTTTAATCGTGATTTTCATATTCCATGATGTATTGCGTAAGTGCATTATAAAAAAATTGTAATTTTAACATTTCTATTAACACAAGAATTTGTTTTTAATTCCAAGGATGGGAACAGGTGCATAAGAGGAGATAATATCCCTTGTTGATAAGTCACTCCCGCAGTGAGCAAATGTATTAATGAGGTATACGCAGTCAATTGAAGTATAAAGAAACAAAGGTCTTAACAATTGATGTGAAACAAGTCAGCTTAAATACAACCCAATTAATGGTTATTATTATCATATAAGTTAAGAGTCAAAATCAGCAAGCATCGAGCATTGAATGGAAATTCAAAATTTTATTTTTCAAAAAGCTTTTGTTATATAAAATATTTTGTCCTAACTTATGCTAAAACACAATTAAAATTTTTTTTTGAACGTATGAAGGGACTGGTATCCAAGGAAATTCATTTCCCTAGCAACGGGCCCATAAATCCTTATGAAAATCAATGATTTTTAGACATTTTTCTATGAATATGTTTTCTGAACGTGATAAGATAAGGTATTTTGGTTACTTTTTTGTTAAAGGATGGAATTACTTTATTCTTAAAAAATAGGAAAAACAAAATTTCTGTAGTGATATTGTTGCCATGACAACGGGAAAAGAACATGGCGTCAATGCTTATTAATTTTGAAAAAAATACATATGTTTATCACTTTATATGCGAAATCTACAACCACTGCTGGAAAAATGAATGCTGTGATCTTGTTAGGGGTTATCTATATGTCATATCTATACAATAAAATTTGCAGGCAACTTTAGTAGAAAAAAGTTACAAATGGTTAAAATGTGTGACAATCTGGCATTTATTTAAGCTATTTTGAAGGGGTGGGGGTAATTGATTACATGTACAGTGCCCATTATATTGGTCATATTGATTCTGATCAAAGCATACTCATAATTTTACTATTGTTGATAAATAAATGCACATTCAATTATTTCAAAAAGGAATTTTATATTCATCACAATCGAAACTTGAAAAAAGGGGGGGGGTTTATAGGAATCACCTTGTTCATCCCTCCATATGTATGTTAAATTTTTACATGTTCATAACATTTCAATGAAGCACCAATGAACGTTCATACTTGATATTAAGATTGCTTAAGATCTGGAGATGTGTCCAAAACTTGACCCAAGGTCATTTGAAAAATTTCAAGGTCATTGGTAGAGGAATAGTGCAATCGTTGCCCATTCTAATGGAAAGACTTACAATTTCTTCTCAGGGATTGTTCTTGAGCTGTGGGTTTGTCATGACTATGACCAAAGTTCATTTGGACATGTTTGACCTTGACTCAAGGACATAGCTTTTTCAAGGTCACTGCAGTAAAAGTGTACTATATGAGTTTGGTACATTTACATATTCTTATAACTTCGAATGAAGAGAAATCGGAAGTTTGTGCTCTACACAATTTAAAGGTTTTACTACCTATGACTTGAGTATATGTCATATTCATTTGGATATGTATATCTGTATTGCAAAGTTTTAAAAAGGTTTTAAATAAATATTTGGACCTTTGTTTGTAATTAAAACATTTTATGCAATAGCAGGAGGGTGGGTAATCACTTAATGAGCTTGCTCACAATAATGCTAGTTTATAAAAGAGAATCACTTTGACACATCATATAATTTTAAAGTAAAACCATATCAATCAGGCATGTGGCATCAGTTTTGGGTTGCTTAGGGGGGGGGATGACACACAACGTAACCTGATATTCACTGAAAGCCCCATCCCCCTGAGTTTGGAGAAATTCCCCACTTTTCTTTTTTTTTCTTGCAGTTTTATCTATGCCTACCCAACACCATGCACTTTCAAAATTGCCCTAATTAAGAAACAATATTTCATGACAGCTAAGATCTCTAAGTACCAAAAATGAAAATCTACAAGGGCTATTTATATATGTATATAAATGAATGTCTCAAACTTCAACTGACTCTAAAAAAAATTATAAGAATGCTATAAAGTGAAATATTTAAAATGAAAGCTTTGTATTAAACTAGTCCTCATTTTTTTCTCTCACAAAAATATTTTGTCAGTTTTGAAATTAATTGATTGATTGGGGGTATATAGGAATCAGTTTGACCGTCCGTCTGTCTAGCTGTGCAAAAGTGTCCGGTCCATATCTTTCTTCTAGAGGAACATTAGAATCTACTTCTCCACACAAAGATTGCCCATGACCTAAGGGTGTGTCATGACCTTGACCAAAGGTCATTTGGGGAAGTTCAAGGACACTAGAAGAAAAATTTCCTAATTCTTGTTTATAATTGAAAAACTTGAATACACACCTGAGTTTGTGTCATGACTTTATACCAAAGTCATTTATGCAAGTTCAAGGTCACTGAAGAAGAAGTTAATAATTTGTGTCTGATCTGTATATAAAGTCTTTTTTTTTAGGCTGCGCCTTCGTTTCATTTATAAAAAATTAATGAGCAACTACATTTGCACTAAAAATGTTTTAGCATTTCTCTTCTCTTAGATCCATAAAATATTCAAGATTTAGCACCTCTAAACAAAACCCAGCGGGGGTATTTTGTCCCATTTGGACAGTTCTAGTTTAATATTGACCTTGTTTTAATTATATATGATACATATACTTCAAAATGCAGAATATAAAGATATGTTTCAGATTCTTCTACTATCTTATTATGAATCTGCATGCCAAAAAGTGATAGTCATTAGATTTACATCGATACAAAATTGATAACAGACAAACAAAGAATGTTACTTTTGGATTGAACATTTTTATTTGATCCACTTTAATGAATACAATTTATGGATTTATTTTCTGGCTCCCTGAGGGTATTACATGTACTATCCACTCACTTCCTGCATCAATGGGCCTGTACTGTAATAATGTATTCTCGGAATCTGAAAAAGTGATAAAATTAAAATGTAATAATATTATACAGCTTTGTCTTCATTTACTAGGATCAATGTCTAGTTGAGCTTGAACAATGGTGATGAATGCAAGCATGATTATTGAAATCAATTAAATTCCAAGAAATCTCAATGGTTTATCATTTTATTTAAAAAAATTAACGTTTCTACTAATTTTAATGTATTATTTACATGTTTTTCCTGTGTTATTCTAATTATCAGCTCATTCAATTCTGTTTCTGCTTCTTCCCGAGTTTGACTTCAAAGTGCCGAATTTCATTCTAAAAACAGAAGTGAACAACACAAATTAGATAATAAAAAGGTCAACTGATTCTAGGTTTTTGTCATTTTGTCAAAACTCTAAATTATGTTTTTCATATCTTTCCATTACCCCCCCCCCCCCCCAAAGAATAAATGGCATATAGATATTCATTTCGTAACATTTTTGTGCTTTCAATCTAATGATGCTTATTATTTGAACCTAGTAGGCTTAAATTAGTTCAGTGGTACCGGAGAAAATGTTAGCTGGACATGAATTTTCTTTTATAGGTAAACACTGGATGACAGCAGCAAAAAGTTTTTTTTTAATTCATTATTTTGCTGTGGTATATTTACAATTCAGTTACCACTAGTACACTACTTTATACAGTTGTCTGTATCACAATACTTCCGAGGTAATCCCCTTTCCTAAACTAAAAATATTAAGTACAGTAACAGATTTAACCCCCTTCCTCCTTTTCATTTTTTTTTACGGACGCCCTAACAAAAGTCTTTCAATTTTACAAATATTTCATAATAGTGTTGGTTTCATAGATTATATCTTTTTTTTCATGTGAAAAGCAGGTATTATCTTAAATGTTAAATAAAAATATCTTCTTTACAAAATTTTGATTTACCAGACTATCAATTTATGAATTATAATCATTGTAGCTGGTGAGTGACTTTGGTTGCATACATACCGTGAATACGACAAATCAAAATTATAAACTAAATTAAAATTAAACTTTATAATTTGTGATACAGTGATGTGACTGACCAACCTTTTCACGTTAGGTCCACATACAATCTAAGTTGGGGGATTAAATTTATTTTATCATGATAAATTGATATTATTGTTTAATATCGGCAATATTAGGGGGGGGGGACATCCCCTCCTCTTTGTTCCTCGAGCCATGCATAATCTTTCTTTTTAATATTATAAAATACTTAAATAATGCTAACATATATAATCAATCAGAATTATTTAAATTAAATTAAAATGTACAAAAACACTTGATTGTCAAGTGTACAAATCTTACTGCATGATTAATTTATGCTAATCATGCTTTAGTAACTGTTGTAATGGTAACTGGAAAAAAAAATCAATCACTCACCATAATTAAGACCCATGAAAACGCCAAAACTGAGGCTCAGACCGCTCCAAGTTTGTAATTTTCTACTAAGTCTTCTGGTACATTGTTATTGAAAACAATGTAAGCAAACCACCGTTTATTCCTCCTATGTTTTAGAGAGCTACACCAAAGGGAGGTAATTTGAAGCAAAAGTTTCAGGAAAATATGGATTTAAATCAGTTATCATATGTAAATGCTTTAGTTGCCTGCAGATTTTTTTCATGATTCTTCTAGAACAAATACTGTTTAATAAATATTTTATGTTGATAAGCTTTAATGTGGTTGTAGATTTCTTATAAAGTACTTCAAATTTGCTGTGTTTTAAAGCAAAATAAACCTCCAAAAACTAGTTATATTTATCAAAAGGTGAAGAGAATTTCAAAAATCAACAGTTGCTAAAATAGAGTATATTTATATAAATAAAATAATAATTTAAAAAAGCTTTTTTTAATGACTAGTAATAAAAAAGTATTTGTTTAACCATAAATTCAAGTGTCATGATAAACTACAAAACACGCTATCGGAAAGGCGCGTGGTTTCCATAGCAACAATGCGAAAAATTATTTTTGCTTGCTTTTTTCTATCATACCCTTTGTTCTGAAAATTTATATATGAGTTTTAACCAAATCTGTTTCTATGCCACTTTCCACATTTTTTAACTAAATGCTCGATGCTTGCTGATTTTGACTCTTAATTATAAAGGCCTCATCCTTCATTAAAGTCTGACTTTGAAAAGCTTTAATTTTTTATTTTAATTTCAAAATTCGATGTGTTTTTTTCTTTTTAAGGTTTTTTTCGTCAATACCATTATGACCCCTGGGTTGAGGCCTCTGCTGATGGACTTTTTAGTCCCTGATACTTTGCTACTCACAACATTTTCCTTCTCATGTGTAATCTCAAACAAAAGAGCAACATATTTAATACAGGGATATGCAGCAAACATAAATTTTGAAATTACCATAACTGTCTCTCGGCAGTAATAATGTTTCTGGAATGCATGTGTCTGTCATTTAGTTATGCAATATGCTATCAGCTAAAAAGTATTAATATTTTTTTTCTCTCTCTCTCTCTCTCTCTCTGTTGCTCTGTGCGTGTGATTGTGTGTGTGTTTTCTGCTTGTTTTGAAGACAATACATCACTTAAAAAAGGAGCAGGACCTTGAGCTGAAAAAAAATCTTTTTTTCACAAACAAATTATATGTGACTTCAATGACTTGTAAAGTGGTGTAAGGAAACAGCAGAATAGATCAATCTATTCACATTGTTTTAATAGCTCCACATTTTTTAGAAATTTTTTGGGTTTTTTATATATGTTGCAGCTTAATAAGTTGTGCAAAAAACACAGTGCAGATTATTTTTTCAACGTTTAGTAGTGCATAAACAGAGCTTTTCATACAGTCAATTGAACCATTTGACATGTCTTGTTCTCTATGCTCATTTGATAAATGTTTTTAAAATTAGGCCAAACTCCAAGGTCAAAATAAAAGGGTCAAAATTATTTGTATCCAAGTGATGGACTTGTCACAAGGAATGCACTTGTGAAATATGAAGTCCCTCCCAACAACCAAATCAAGGTGAAAAAAGTCAGAAATATTCGTACCCAACTTCCAAGAAACGCTTATCACAAGGAAAAAACTTGTGAAATATTAGAGCTCGAGCAATAACTTTTTTAAAGTTATGGACAAGGCTTACGGTTTTTAAAAGAAGACCAAAAACCAAGAAAAAGATCAAAATATTTTTACCCAAGAAAAGGGGAAAATGCAACTGAAGTATGCTCTTATCAGTCAGAAGTTATGGGCAATGTAAAAGGTGTTACAGACAAAAAAACAGACAAAGAGACGAGTGCACAGGGCAAAAACTATATGCCCCCTGAATCTGCGATTACTGGGCATTATATTATCTATAGAATTATTTTTCTATTTTAAAACAAAAATTCTAGTATGCAGTAGTTATTTATTTCTTTAGTAGCGGATCATGTTTTGCAACGAAAATATGAACTTAATATTCGTCATATTTATTTAGAGTTTTTTGACATAGTCTCGTAATACATGTTCAGCATCGAGTGTCATAACACTCCAGGGCTTTCCTGTCACCGAGGGGCAAATAACTCTTTATTTCAAAGTATATTAAGACGAACACAAGACATATAAAAAAATGTACTTCATTTATTATATTATTTTTCCTTTGAATTTAAA
>NW_026919960.1:0-16483 GCF_032062105.1 Saccostrea cuccullata
ATTGAAGTGGGGATGGGGGTGGGGGGGTTTAGGAAATTTACAATTTTAAAAAGGTGATAGAATGTGAAAGTATTTTTTTATAACTAACTGTAGTGCACTTTATTCATTTTGGGCCAACATATAGTTTTTTTTTTTAATTTTAAAAATTTCAAATTAATTTGATCACATTAATTGTTTTTTAAATTATGCATTATTAAGTTACACGGATATAAAAATTTAAATTTCATAAAAATTTTTAAGTCAAAAATTTTGCGATTTGTAGGAAATTCAAAATTTTGTCTCATTTTTCCCACAAAATTAAAAAATTTTAATGGAAAAAAAAACAACTTTAGTGGAAATTTTTTAATTGCAAAACCACATAAATTTTTTTTTTTTTTTTTAATAATATTTTTGGCATTTTTTTGTCTTTATGAAAAGTGGGGAAAAAATGAAACCCCTGTATTGAGTTTTCCCTTATTATGATGTCATTGTGACGTATGGTGGGGTAAATTTGCATTGGATAGGGAATTTTTTGAAACAAATGATTTCATATAGGAGTTTTTGAAAAAGGGTTTAACTTTTTTATTAAAAACCAAATTTCATGAATGGGTACATCCAAAGGAAGGAAATAATAGTTCTTTTTTATTTTACTACTTTTGGGGGGTTTTTTTAATTTAATTTTTTTTTCATTTTTTTAAGGGGAAATTAAATTAAGGGTAAAAAGGTTTTATTTTGTCCCGGGAAAAACATTTAAATTTTTTAAAAAAATTTAAAAATTAGGTTTTTTTTTGATTTGACTTTTATGTATTTTAAAATTATAAAGGGGGAATTTAAAAATGGTTTTAAATGTGTTTAATAAATTTTTAAATTTTAAATTTAAAAATTGGTGGTTTTGCTGGTTAAAAGTTTTTTGGTATTAAAACCTTGAACTTTTAAAAAGCTGTAAAATTTAATTAATTGGGTTAAAATTTTCCCTAAAAATTGGGATGATGTCTCCTTATGCTCTTTGACAAAGGTGTAAAAAATTGTAAAATAAAAAAATTTTTTTGGGTACATCCCACTAATTATTTTTTGAATTGGGGGGGGAAAGGGAAAGTAGTGCAGGAAAAAAATTTAAATTCCCTTTAAATTTTAGACTTCAAAAAAAAATTAATGTACAAAAAAACCTCAACTTTTGATAAAAATATCTTTTCCCACCCAAAAAAACTTTTTAAATGTAATTTTTCAAAAAAGTAGCTGAATTATTTTTTGTATTATAACCCCCAGTTTAAATTCCCGGAATTCCCCTATTTTTACTTTTTATTTTTAGAGGTTTGAACAACGCATTTGGGGAAAAAAAATTGAATTCCCCCTCGAGATTTTTAAACCCCGGAAAGCAAGTTGATGTGTTTTTATTGAGGGGCACTCCCCTTTTTGAACGAAAATTTTGGGGCTGGTTTTGAGGAAAAAACTTTTAAAATTACCTATGGGAAAACCCAATTTTGTGGAATTCCCGTAAAATTCTTAAGTAAGTGAAAGATGTCATAAATCTTAAATTTTTTTAAAATTTGGGGTTTTTTATTTTTTTAATTGTTCAAATTTTTTTTAAAAAAAAAAAATTTTTTTATTGTTTAAACACATTTTTAAAAAATTGATTCATAAATTTAAAAAATTTTCCCCCCCGAACATAAAAATGCTCCCCAAAATGTATACCCATTGTTTAAAGATCATGTTTGATTTAAAAATTTTCAAATTTTTATAAATTTTTTTTTCAGAAAACATAAATTATAAATTTTATTTAAAAAGCAATTATTTTAAAACCTGCTCCACTGTGGTTTTTTTCAATACACAAAAATTCACAAAAAGTTCGATGGTATTTTTGGTCAAGGCAAGAAAAAGTGACTTAGCAGAAAGTTATCAAAACTTTAGTGCGTTTAGCAGAAAAGGTAGGGCATTTTTTTAACGGAGGAAGAGGTATACCTTAGTAATTTTGTAAAAAACAATTTTGTTTTTGGGAACTATGAGGGGCACGTCACATGACATACATCATTTCAGTGTTGGCGGGATTGGTATTCTCTGGGAGTTAACGTTGTGTGAACATGCACATTAACTATTTTTTTCTTTTTTTAGCAATTGCATTACTTTTTTTGTTGAATGTACAAATTTTTTCAGTAAAAATTTTTTTACCTATTCTGCTGAATTAACTTAATTACCAATAAAACATGTGATTTAGGTGGGAGAATTAAACATTTTTTAATTAATTTTCAATTAAAGGGCATAAAAAGGGAAAATGGTAAAAATTTTAGTTTAATTCTTGTGTTTCTGCTCAAATTATATTTATTTTTTGTATTTATTTTTTTTTTGGTTATGGTGATTTACAAAAAAAAGGTATCAGATGGGGTTTTAAAAAATTTTCCAGCAAAGCCACCCCACTTGAAAAAAACAAAAAACGAATTTAAGTTAAATTTTCTAAAAAAAAAAATGGTGGGGGTGGGGTGGGGGTGAGGAAATTTACATATTTTAAAAGGTATAGAATGTGAAAATTTTATAAATTTTCTGCACTGTATATACATTTTGCACTTTATATAGTTTTTTCTTATTTTAAAAATTTCAAATTAATTAGATCTACATTTTGTTTTGTAAATTATGCATTATTAAGATTACACAAAAAAATTGAATTTCATAATATTTAAAGTAAAATTATGGATTTGTCGGAAATTCAAAATTTTTTCTCATTTTCCTACAAATTTCAAAATGGTTCCTGGAAACAAAACAACTTTAGTGGGTTATTTATTTAATCTGCAAAACCACATATTTTTATTTTTTAAAGTTTTAAAAAATATTCATTTTTGTCTTTATGAAAAAGGGGGAAAAGTAATATACCATTTTTGGTATCCTTATTATATGTTTGTGACGTCATAGATGAGTAAATTTGCTTTGGAAAAAAACTTTGAAAAAAGTTCTATATAGGATTAAAAGGCTTTAACTTTTTTATTCATGGGCCAAATTTCATTATACATCAAAAGGGGGAAATAATCAGTTCTTTTTTATTTTACTACTTTTATTGTTTAATTATTTTTTTTTCATTTCTGGGAAAATATAATTAAGGGGAAAATGGGATATTTTGTGGGAAATAATTAAATTTTTTAAAAAAAATGAAATTACCCAATTAAGTGTTGTTATGATTTGACTATATGTATTTAAGTTATGAAGGGATTAAAATGGTATAAAAGGTTTTAAAAGGGTTTAAATTTACCTAAAACTTGGTATTTTGCTAATTAAGCCTTTTTTTAAAGGGTATAAAACCTAGAACTGAAATGCTGTAAAATCTTATTAATTGTTAATTTTATGAAACTTCATATGTTTTACTTATGTCTGATTGACAAACAGTGTGAAATATTGTAAAATCAAAAAAATGCTTTTTCATATTGGGAATCCCCCAATTATTTTAGATGGGAAGAAAAATATCAAAAAAATTCAATTTTTTAATTTCAATTATAAAAAAAATTAATGTTGAAACACCTCAATTGTTAAAAAAAGTTTTTCCCCAAAAAAAAGCTTTTAAAATGAAATTTTCAAAAATGTAATTATTTTTTAAAACGATATAATTCTGAAATTTTTTTTCATTTTTTTTTTAAGGTTCCCAAAAATTTGAGGAAAAAAATTGAATGATGAGATTTTAAAAGGGAAAAAAAAGGGGCTTTGATTTGGGGGGTTTTCCTTCTGAACGAAAATTTAAATGCTATGAAAGAAAGTTAAACTTTGCCTAGGGAAAACATTGGGGAAATTACCCATATTGGGAAAAAGCTTAAGTAAGTGAAAGTTTAAATCTTAATTTATTTCAAATTTTTTTCTATTATTTTAATTTGTTCAATTAATGAAAAAAACAATTTTTTTATTTTTTAACACTTTTTAAAAAATTGTTTAAAAAATTAAATGTTTAAAAATAAATTTTAATTTATACCCATTGTTTACACATGTAATGAAATTTTTAAATTATCAATTTATATAATTTATTTTTCAGAATCAAAAATTTTATAATTGATGAAGCAATTATTTAAAGTCTGCTCCACTGTGGTTTTTTTAATAAAAAAAATTCACAAATAATTTGATGGTTTTTTGGGTAAAGGAAAAGAAAGTAACTTAGCAGAAAGTTATCAAAATTTTCAGTGCAATGTTTAGCATAATAGGTGTGGGCATTTTATTTTAACGGGGGAAAGGTATACCTTAGTAAAATTTTGTAAAAAACAATTTAATGTTTTTGGGAACCCTGTAAAAAAACCATCAAGACATACATATTTCAGATCATTCCAAGTGGACGTTCTTCTATTAAGGGTGTGTGAACTGCACATTAACTGATTTTTCTATTTTTTTTTAGCAATTGCATTCTTTTTTTGTTGAATGCAATTTTTTAAAAAAAAAGATTTTTTATTTTAAAATTTAAATTTAAATTTCCAATAAAACATGTGACAGGGGGGAGAATTAAACATTTTTTTAATTAATTTCAATTAAAGGGCATAAAGGAATATGGTAAAATTTATGTTAAAAATTTTGTGTTGTCTGTCTGCAAAAGTATATTTTGCCATTTATTGTATTTATTTTTTTTTTGGTTATGGTGTTGGTACGGAAAAACAAGGTCATGCAGATGGTGTTTAAAAATTTTTCCACAAACAACCCGAATACATCTTGAAACACACCAGCAAAAAGTGACAGCGGCAAAATTTAAATTTAAAATTTTTAAAAAAAAAAACATTGAAGTGGGGGTGGGGGGGGTGAGGAAATTTTTAAATTTTTTAGGTATCAGAATGTGAAAGTATTTATTTTAACTAACTTTCATGCACTGTATATACATTTTGCACTTATATAGATTTTTTTTATTTAAGAATTTAAATTAAAATTTCATTTTTGTTTTTTAAATTATCATTTTTAAATAAAAATTGAATTTCATAATATTTGAAAGTCAAAATTTTCATTTTCGGAAATTAAAATTTTTCTATTTTCCTACAAAATTAAAAAAGGTACCATGGAAACAAACAACTTTAGTGGGTTATTTATTTAATCTGCAAAACCCTATTTTTTTTTTTTAAAGTTAATAATTATTAAACCTTTTTTTGTTTTATGAAAAGTCCGGGGAAAAAAATTTATAAATGTATTGAGTATCCATTATTATGATGTATTGTGACGTCATAGATAGTAAATTTCATTGGATAAAAATTGCTTTGAAACAAATATTTATATAGGATTTTAAAAGGCTTTAAATTTTTTATTCATGGGCCAAATTTATAAAAAAAAACATCAAAGGAAGGAAATAATCAGTTCTTTTTTTTTTTACTCTTTGGGGGTTTTTAATTATTTTTTTTTCATTTCTGGGAAAATATGAATTAGGGTAAAAAAAGGTTATTTTGTGCAAAAACATTAAATTTTTTAAAAAAATAAATTGCCCCAAATTTAAATGCTTATTATGATTTGATATATGTATTTAAGTTATGAAGGTTGGAAAAAGGTTTAAAAGGGTTAAATTTTACCTAAAACTTGGTGCAGTTTTGGAGATTGAAACCTTTTTTTAAAGGATATAAAACCTAGAATGAAAATGCTGAAAATCTTATTAATTGTTAATTTTCATAAATTGGTGTGTCTCTATTATGTCTAATTGACAAACAGTGTGAAATATTGTAAAATAAAAAAAATGCTTTTTCATATTGGGTACATCCCACTAATTATTTTTAAAATCTTAGGAGAAGAAAGTAGTCAAAAAAAACAAGTTCCTTAATTTGCAGACTTGCATAAAAAAAATTGGGCCTGTCCCGAAAACTAAACCCCTTCACACTTGTTGATAAAGATATTTTTCCTACCAAAAAAGCTTTGAAAATGTAATTTATCAAGAAGTCAGCTAAATTATTTTGGGGTATTATAACGCCAGGAATAAATTTCTAAAAACCCCCTTACTTTATTCTTTTTGAGGTTCCCCGGGAACGACGCCTTTTTCAGGAAAACGAATCTGAAAGCCACCTAGAAAATTTTTTCCAAAAAAAAAAACAAGTTGATGTGCTTTGACTTGAGGGGTCCGGCTTTAACAAAATTAGGGACATCGCTATGAGAAGAAACGTTAAAATTGTCGCCTATGGGGAAAAAATTAGTGGGGCTGTACCCCTATTAGGAAGCCTATAAGTAAGTGAAAGATGTCATAAATCTTAAATTTTTTTTCAAAGTTGGTGTTTTTTTATTATTTTCAAATTTTTTAAAATTAATTAAAAAAAAAATTCTTTTATTGTTTATACACATTTTTAAACAAATTTATTCATAAATAAAGTGTCTACCCCCCCCCCCCCCCCGGAACAGTCAACATGTATCACCCATTGTTTACACATGTTCATGTAAATTAAATGTATCAAATTTTTATAATTTATTTATTCAGAATCATAAATGTATAATTTGATTAGAGCAATTATTAAAGTCATCTCCATTGGTTTTTTTCAATCACAAAAACAAAAATATTTGGGATTTTTCAATTGGGGTCAAGGCGAAGTGAAAGTAACTTAGCAGAAAGTTATCAAAACTGTTGTGAAATGTTTAGCAGTAATAGTAGGGCATTTTTTTTAACAAGGAAAGGTATACCTTAGTAAAATTTTGTAAAAAACAATTTAATGTTTTTGGGAACCCTATATGGCACGTCACTGAATACATCATTTCAGATGTTCCGTACTGGTTACTTCTCTGGGATTAACGTGTGTGTGAACTGCACATTAACTGATTTTTCTATATTTTAGCAATTCTTTACTTTATTTGTTATGTAAAATTATTTAGTAAAAAGATTTTTACCTTTCTGCTAAAATTAACTTAATTACCAAAAAAAAGTTAATATTAATTTTTTTTAATTAATTTTTCAATTAAATGGGCATAAAAGGAATATGGTAAAATTGTAGTTTGATGTTTGTGTTGTCTGTTCAAATGTATTTTTATTTTTTTGTTTTGTTTTTTTTTTTTTAGGTTCATGGTATTGGTCGGAAAAAACGAGGTCCATGCAGATGGGTTTAAAACTTTTGGGCCACAAAGCCCCCCATTTGAATACATCTTAAAACACCCCACAAAATGTGACATCGGCAAAATGTGAAATTTTAAATTTTTAAAAAAAAAAATTCTTTGAAGGGGGGGTGGGGGGGGGGGTGAGGAAATTACATTTTTAATAGGTGATCAAAGTGAAAGTTTTTATTAAAACTAACTGTACATCCGGGTTTCCCTTTTTGCACTATATAGTTTTTTCTTTTTAAGAATTTAAAATTTTTAAATTCATCTTTTTTTGTAAATTATGCATTATTAAGATTACCGGATATAAAATTGAATTTCATAATATTTAAAGTAAATTTTATCATTTGTCGGAAATTAAAATTTTGTCTCATTTTCCTACAAATTACAAAATTTACCCCATGGAAACAAAACAACTTTAGTGGATTATTTTTTTTATCTGCAAAACCACTATTTTTTTTTTTTAAAAGTTAAAAAAGATATAAGCATTTTTGTCTTTTTATGAAAAGTCGGGAAAAGTAATATACCTGTATTATACCCATTATTATGATGTCATTGTGACGTATAATAGTAAATTTGCTTTGGATAAAAATTGCTTTGAACAAATATTTATATAGGATTAAAAGGCTTTAACTTTTTTATTCATGCCCAAATTTCATAAATGATACATCAAATAAGGAAATAATCATTTTCTTTTTTATTTTACTATTTTCGGGGTTTTGTTAATTTTTTTTTTGTATTTTGGGAAACTAAAAATTAAGGGAAAAAAAATTTTTATTTTTTTGCGGAAATCATTAATTTTTTAAAAAGTGAAATTAACCCAAATTTAAATGTTATTATAAATTTTACTATATGTATTTAAGTTTTGAATTATGTTATAAATGTGTTAATACTTAAATTTACCTAAAACTTGGGGGCAGTTTTTCTGATTGAAACCTTTTTTTAAAGGGTATAAAACCTAGAACTGAAATGTGTAAAAAAATTTTTAAAGTTGAATTTTCATGAAACTTCAGTTCCTTTATGCCCAATTGACAAACAGTGTGAAATATTGAAAATCAAAAAAAAAGTTTTTTATTTAATCCCCCTAATTTTTTTTAGAATTAGGGAAAAATAGTGCAGAAAAAATTAAATTCCTTAATTTCAACTTTCAAAAAAAAAAGGATTATGAACAGCCCCAACTTTTGATAAAGATACTTTCCCCAAAAACTTTAAATGTAATTTATCAAGAAGATACAATTATTTTGTGTTTTTAACCCGAAAATTTTCCCCCCTTTTTACTTTCATTTTTAGAGGTTCCCGCAGACAACGCTTTGCGGAAAAAAATCGCATGCCACCCGAGATTTTTTAAACCGGAAACAAGTTGATGTGTTTGATTTTAGGGGTCCTCCTTCTGAACGAAAATTAGGGACATCCCCGGGAAATTTTTAAAATTTGCCCATGGGAAAACAATTAGTGGGTGTACCCATATTAGGAAGTTAGTAAGTGAAAATGTTAATCTTAATTTTTTTCAAATTGGTGTTTTCTATTATTTTAAAATTTTAAATTAAAGAAAAAAACAATTTTTATTGTTTAACACATTTTTAAAAAATTGATTCATAATTTAAAAGGGTTACCCCCCCCCCCCCAAAAGTAAAAAGTCAAAATTATACCCCTTGTTTACACATGTACATTAGATTTAAAATTTTCAAATTTTTATAAATTTTTTTTTTTGAATCATTGATAATTTTATAAAAAGCAATTATTTTGAGTACTGCTCCCCTGTGGTTTATTTTCAATACACAAAAACACAAATGAGTTATGGATTAATTTCAAAGGGGAACTTAGCAGAAAGTTATCAAAACTTTCAGTGCAATGTTTTGCAGTAAAAGGTTATTTTTATTTTAACGGGGGAAGGGTATACCTTAGTCAATTTTGTAAATAAAATTTAATGTTTTTGGGAAATGTATAAAAAAAGCCAGTAAGAATACATCATTTCAGATTTGGTTACTTTTCTGGGAGTTGGGATGTGTGACATAACTGATTTTTCTCATATTTTTTAAAATTTCATTACTTTTTTTGTTGAATGTACAATTATTTCAGTAAAAATGTTTTTTCCTATTTTTAAAAATTTAAATTAATTACCAATAAAACATGTGTTTGGGGAGGAAAATAAAATTTTTTTTAATTAATTTCAATTAAATGGGAAAAAAGGAATATGGTAAAATTGTAGTTTGAATTCTTGTGTTGTCTGCAAATGTGATATTGTGCCATTTTGTTTTGTTTTTTTTTTTTTAGGTTCATTAGGGTTTGGAAAAAACAGGGTCTGCAGTGGTTTTTAAAACTATTGGCCAAAAAACAAAAATACATCTTAAAACACCACAAAAGTAACCAAAAAATGTGTAGTTAAAGTTTTAAAAAAAAAAATTTTTTAAGTGGGGTGGGGGGGTGGGGAAATTTACTTTTTTTAAAGGTATCAAAATTGAAAGTATTTATTAAAACTTCACATGCACTGTTTTCTTTTGCACATATAGATTTTTTCTTATTTAAGAATTTAAAATTTAAATTTAATCTACATCTTTTGTTTTGTAAATTATCTTTTAAAATTACCGGTTAAAATTGAATTTCATAATATTTAAATTTAAAATTTTGGATTTGTGGAAATTCAAAATTTTTTCTTTTTCAAATTAAAAAAGGTTACCATGGAAAAAAAAATTTTGTGGGTTATTTATTTAACTGAAAACCACATAAATTTTTTTTTTTTAAAGTTAATAATATATTGCATGTTTTGTCTTTATGAAAAGTACGGGAAAAGTAAAGTCCTTTTTGAGTATCCATTATTATGATGTCATTGTGACGTATGATGAGAAATTTCATTTGGATAAAAATTGCTTTGAACAAATTTTTAAAGGATTTAAAAACTTTAATTTTTTATTCATGGGCCAAATTTCATGAAATACATCAAAGGAAGGAAATAATGTTTTTTTTTTTTACTACTTTGGGGTTTTTTTAATTATTTTTTTGTCTTTTCGGGAGAAACTTGAATTAAGGGTAAAAGTGGTTTTTTGGGGGAAAATCATTAATTTTTAAAAAGTAAAAAAATTTTGGCTTATTATGATTTGACTATATGTATTTAAGTTATGAATTTGTTTAAAAATGGTTAAATGTGTTAAATAGTTAAATTTCCCTAAAACTTGGGTGCATTTTTGGCTGATTGAACCCTTTTTTTTGGATTCCCCTAGAACTGAAATGCTGTAAAATCTTAAATTAAATTTGTTGAATTTTATGAAACTTGGCATGATTTTTATTATTCTAATTACAAACATTAAATATTAAAAATAAAAAAATCTTTTTCATATTGGGTACTCCCACTAATTTTTTTAAATGGTAAAAAAATAGTGCAAAAAAATTAAAATTCCTTTTTTAGGAAAAAAAAATTGAAACAACTCCCACTTTTTATAAAAATTTTCCTACAAAAAGCTTTAAAATGTAATTTATCAAGGTAGCTGAATTATTTTGTGTATTTGGTGAAAAATTCCCTCTTTTACTTTTTATTTTTAGAGGTTCCCGCAGACAACGATTTTCAAAAAAAAATTGACATGCCCCCTCGAGATTTTAAACCCAAAAAACAAGTTGATGGTTTTTTGAGGGGTACCTTCTAACGAAAATTGGGCATGAGGAGAAATTAAATTTCCCTATGGGGGAAAAAATTTTGGGATTTAGGAAGCCTTAAATAAGTGAAAAATGTATAAAATTTAATTTATTTCAAATTGGTGTTTTCTATTATTTTAATTGTTCAAATTAAAGAAAAAAAAAATTTTTTATTGTTTAACACATTTTTAAAAAATTGATTCATAATTAAAAACTCCCCCCCCCCCCCAAAAGTAAATGTTAAAATTATCACCTTTTTTCACGTTCATTAATTAAATTATGTTTTTTTTTTTTTCAAAATATAAATTATAATTTTATAAAAGCAATTATTTTAAAATTGCTCCACTGTGGTTTATTTTCAATACACAAAAATTCACAAAGAGTTGGGATGGTACGGGGGGTCAAGGCAAGTGAAATGACAGCAAAAAGTTATCAAAACTGTTTGAATGTTTACAGTAAAAGGGTTGGGGGGGATTTTATTTTAACGGAGGAAGAGGTATACCTTATAAAAATTTTGTAAAAAACAATTTAATGTTTTTGGGAACCCGGGATATGGGCACGTCAATGACATACATCATTTCAGATCTTTCCGGTGAATGGTTATTCCTTGGGATAAGCGTGTGTGTGAACATGCCTTAACTGATTTTTCTCATTTTTTTTAGCAATTGCATTACATTTATTTGTTAAATGTACAATTATTTAGTAAAAAGTTTTTACCTATTTAAAATTAACTTAATTAAAAAAAACAGTAAAGGGGAGAATTAAACATTTTTTTTAATTAATTTTAATTAAAGGGCATAAAAGGAATATGGTAAAATTGTAGTTTGAATTTTGTGTTTTTCTGTTTAAAAGTATATTTGCCATTTATTTTTATTTTTTTGGGGGGATGATTGGTCGGAAAAACAGAGGTTGCAATGGTGTTTAAAAAAAGCCCCAAAGCCCCCCATTTGAATACTCTTGAAAAACCCAAACAAAAAAAGGCAAAATTGTAAGTTAAAGTTTTCTAAAAAAAAAAAAACATTGAATGGGGGGGGGGGGTGAGGAAATTTACATATTTAAAAAGGTGATAGAATGTGAAAGTATTTATATCTAACGTCATGCACTGTATATACATTTTGCCTTATATAATTTTTTTTATTTTAAAAATTTCAATTAATTAGATTTCATCTTGTTTTGTAAATTATGCATTATTAAATTAAAGGAAAAAATTTAATTTCATAATATTTGAATCAATTATGCGATTTGTGGAAACAAAAAATTTTTCTATTTCCTACAAATTAAAAATTTCCATGGGAAAAAAAAAACTTTTGTGGATTATTTATTTAAACTGCAAAACCACATATTTTTTTTTTTTTAAAGTTTAAATATTAAACATGTTTTTTTCTTTTAAAAATGGAAAAAATATATACACATGTATTGAGTTTTCCCCTTATTTTGATGTCATTGTACTCATGATAGTAAATTTGCATTGGATAAAAATTCTTTGAACAAATGATTTATATAGGAAAAACTTTAAAATTTTTTATTCATGGGCCAAATTTCATGAATATCATCAAAGGAAGGAAAAAATGTTCTTTTTTATTTTCTCTTTCGGGGTTTTTTAATTATTTTTTTTTCATTTCTGGGGGAAAAATTGAATTAAGGGTAAAATGGTATATTTTGTGGGAAAAAATTAATTTTTTAAAAAAGGAAATTACCCAATTAAGTGTTATTATGATTTGACTATATGTATTTAAGTTATGAAGGGGATTAAAAAGGTATAAATTTTAATAGCTTTTAAATTTACCTAAAACTTTGGGGGCAGTTTGGCTGATTGAAGCCTTTTTTTTTGGATATAACCTAGAACTGAAAAAGTTAAAATCTTAATTAATTGTTAATTTTATGAAACTTGGCGGGGGTTTTTCCCCTTTTTAATTACAAAAAGGGGTTTTTAAAATAAAATCTTTTTATTTTAAATAATTTTTTTTAATGGAGGAGAAGAAAGTAGTGAGAAAAAATTAATTCCTTTAAATTTCAGACTTCAAAAAAAGGTTTACAACTGACCTCAACTTTTGATAAAGATATTTTCCTACCCAAAAAAACTTTAAAAAGTAATTTATAAAAAGTGCTGAATTATTTTGTGTATTATAACGCCATGGGGAAAACTGAAAATTCCCCCCCCTTTTACTTTCATTTTTTTAGGTTGGGGAACACCATTTTTCAAAAAAAAATCTGACATGCCCCCGAATTTTACCAAAAACAAGTTGAGTTTTGATTGAGGGGTCTCATTCTGAACGAAAAAAAGGGACATGCTATGAGAAAAAACGTTAAAATTGTCGCCTATGGGAAAACAATTAGTGGACTGTACCCTATTAAAAAGCTTAAATAAGTGAAAGATGTATAAATTTTAAAAATTTTTTCAAATTGGTGTTTTTCTATTATTTTTTAATTTTAAATTAAAAAAAAAACAATTTTTATTGTTTAACACATTTTTTAAAAAATTTATTTCATAATTAAATGTTACCCCCCCCCCCCCCAACAGTAAAAAAACTAACGTATACCCATTTTTACACATGTATTGTAGATTTTAAATTTTGATTTATATAAATTTTTTTTTAGATCATTAAAATTATAATTTTATAAAAAGCAATTATTTGAGGGCATCTCCCCTGTGGTTTATTTTCAATACACAAAAATTCACAAATGAGTTGGGATGGTTTTTTGGGGTCAAGGCAAGTGAAAGTAGACTTAGAAAAAAGTTATCAAAACTTTTCAGTAAATGTTTAGCAGTAATAGGTGGGGGGCATTTTTTTTTTACCGGGGGAAAGGGTATACCTTAGTAAAATTTTTAAAAAACAATTTAATTTTTTTTGGAACCCGGGATATGGCACTCACATGACATCATCATTTCAGATATTCCGGTAAGGGGGAAATTTTGGGGTTAACGTGTGTGTGAACATGCACATTAACTGATTTTTCTCATTTTTTTTAGCAATTGCTTTACATTTATTTGTTGAATGTACAATTATTTCAGTAAAAAAATTTTTACCTATTCTGTGAATTAACTTAATTCCAATAAAACATGTGTTTTAGGGGGGGGAAATCATTTTTTTTAATTTTTTCAATTAAATGGGCATAAAAGGAATATGGTAAAATTGTAGTTTGAATTTTGTGTTTTTTCTCAAATGTGATTTTGGGCCATTTTTTGTTTTGTTTTTTTTTTAGGTTTGGTATTGGTACGGAAAAAACAGAGGTCCATGGATGGTGTTTAAAATTTTTTTGGCCACAAACACACCCATTTGAATACTTTTAAAAACACCCCGCAAAATGTGAATTTTAAGTTAAAGTTTTCAAAAAAAAAAATTCTTTAAGTGGGGGATGGGGTGGGGGTGAGGAAATTTACATTTTTAATAGGTATAAAATTAAAAGTATTTATATAACTAACTGTACATGCACTTATATACATTTTGCATTTATATAGATTTTTTTTTTTTTTTAAAAATTTCAAAAAAAGATCTACATCTTTTTTTTGTAAATTATGCATTATTAAGATTACACGGATATAAAATTGAATTTCATAATTTTAAAGTCAAAATTATGCGATTTGTCGGAAAATTTAAAAAATTTTTCTATTTTCCTACAAATTAAAAAATGTTCCATGGAAACAAAACAATTTAGTGATTTTTTTTTTAACCCAAAAACCACATATTTTTTTTTTTAAAAGTTAATAATATATTACATGTTTTGTCTTTTGAAAAGTCGGGAAAAGTAATATAACATGTATTAGTTTTTATTATGATGTCATTGTGCGTAATAATAGTAAATTTGCTTTGGAAAAAATTGTTTGAACAAATGATTCTATATGGGTTTTTAAAAGGCTTTAATTTTTTATTCATGGACCAAATTTCATGAAAAAAATCCCAAAATGGAAGGAAATAATCATTTTCTTTTTTATTTTACTATTTTGGGGGTTTTGTTAATTTATTTTTTTGTCTTTTCTGGGAAACTATGTTTAAGGGTAAAAAATGGTATATTTTGTGCGGAAAAACATTAAATTTTTTAAAAAAAGTGAAATTGACCCCAATTAAGTGTTTTTTTATATTTGACTATATGTATTTAAGTTATAAGGAAAGAATGGTTAAATTTTAATAGGGTTAAATTTACCTAAAACTTGGGTCAGTTTTGGGTGATTGAACCTTTTAAGGGTTAAAACCCAAAGAAATGCTGTAAAATCTTTAAAATTAATTGTTAATTTTCATGAAACCATGATGTTCTACTATGCTCTAGATTGACAAACAGTGTGAAATATTGTAAAATCAAAAAAATGTTTTTATATTGGGTACATCCCCCTAATTATTTTTAAATTAGGAGAAAGTAGTGAGGAAAAAAAATTCCTTAATTTTAGACTTCTAAAAAAAAGGAATGTACAACTGAGCCTCAACTTTTGATAAAGAGTATCTTTTCCCACCCAAAAAAACTTTAAAAAGTAAATAAAGATAGTAATTATTTTTGTATTATAACGCGTAAATTCTGAAAACCCCCCTTTTACTTTCATTTTTAACCCAAAACAGACGCATTTTAAAAACAATCTGACATGCCACCTAATTTTTAAACCAAAAAACAAGTTGATGTGCTTTTTTAAATTCCCTTTTAAAAGAAAAAAAGGACATGCTATAGGAGAAACTTAACATTGGCCTATGGGAAAACAATTAGTGGGGCTGTACCCTTTGGAACCCTTAAATAAGTGAAAGATGTATAAATTTTAAAATTTTTTAAATTGGTGTTTTTTTATTTTAATTGTTCAAATTAAAGAAAAAAACAATTTTTTATTGTTTAACACATTTTTAAAAAATTGATTCATAATAAAAAAATTTTCCCCCCCCCCCCAACAGTAAATCTTGTATCACCCATTTTTACAATGTACTGTAGATTTAAAATTTTATTTATATTTTATTTTTCAGAATCTAAAAATTTTAATTTATAAAAAGCAATTATTTTGTGCTGCTCCACTGTGGTTTATTTTCAATACACAAAAATTACAAATGAGGGATTTGGATTAATGGGGTCAAAATGAAAATAGACTTAGCAGAAATTATCAAAACTGTTCAGTGCAATGTTTAGCAAAAATGGTGATCTTTTTTTCCGGGAAGAGGTATACCTTATAATTTTGTAAATAAAATTTAATGTTTTTGGGAACCTGATATGGCACGTCACATGACATACATATTTCAGATTTTTCAATGGTTTCTTTTTGTAAAGGTGTGTGTGAACATGCACATTAACTGATTTTTCTCATATTTTTTTGCAAATTTCATTACATTTTTTTTTGAAATTACAAATTTTTTCAGTAAAAATGTTTTTACCTATTCTGTAAAATTAATTTAAAAAAAACATGTGATTTTAGGGGGGAGAATTAAACATTTTTTTTAAATTTAATTTAATTTATAAAGGAATATGGTAAAATTTTGTTGAATTTTTGTGTTGTTTCTAATGTGATTTGTCCCTTTATTGTTTGATTTTTTTTTTGGTTCATGGTATTGGTACAAAAAAAGAGGTATGCAGTGGGAAAAATATTGGCCAAGCCACCCCTTTTAATACTCTTAAAAAAACACCAGCAAAAATTAAGTGCAAAATGTGTAAGTTAAAGTTTTCTAAAAAAAAATTATTGAAGGGGATGGGGTGGGGGTGAGGGGTTTAAAAATTTTTGGGTGAATTGAAAGTATTTATATAACTAACTGTACATGCACTGTTTTACATTTTGCACTTATATAGATTTTTTTTCTTATTTTAAAAATTTCAAAATTTAAAAGATCTACATTTTGTTTTGTAAATTATGCATTATTAAATTACACGGATATAAAATTGAATTTCATAAAAATTTGAAGTCAATTATGCG
>NW_026919961.1:0-16321 GCF_032062105.1 Saccostrea cuccullata
TTTTATTCACATTCATTTCATAACAGATATAATCTCCTTCTTTAACATTAGCAGATGAGCTTGACATTAACATCCATTCCATTATGAGACTGTTCAATTATTAAAATGCATGATTTGTTTTCCATCAGTTAGACATTATTGTTTGTCCTACTTTACTGTACTGCGCAGTTGGTGGTGATTTTCAGTATCATCTGAAGTCAATGTTCTGTGTTCAAAAAACTCCCAAAAGACTTAACAGGCTTACATTGAAAATATAATACTTTCTGTCGATTCTATTTTTCTCTATCTAATCTTCTACCAGGAAGTTTTTTTTTCCCAATGGAAAAGTAGGTCAGAAATTGTTTCTATTGGATATACAGGTTAATGCTATTTCTAATGTCTCCCTTGATTCCGATCTATCACTTTTTTCAATAATTTTAGCGCTGAGGATCTTAGAAATTACATTCAATTCCATCTTTTCCAGACCGAGTGGTTTTTCTTATATATTCTCTTCCTTATAGCCATTTTTTCATATTCAATGTTTTCCTTTATTCGACTGTCTTATTCTTATTTTGAAGTTTTTCCATGTATATGTACAATTGTAACAAGTAAGGAAAATATAATCAAAACGAAACGAAACAAAGCTGGTTATCATATCTGTTTCAAGTTTTTTAATTTTCCTCTTGAAATCATATATCAACCAGGCTTCAAGACCATAAATAATGATAGTTGAGTAAATATATTCCAACTGTTTTTTCAACGGTAGAAATTTTACCGCAAAAGTTTTCATCATAAATGTAATCATGTTATTTTCTGCATGATGGTTACATCTTACACAAAAGGCTCTTATAATAGTTAAGGATGATTTGAATATGAATTAATATGTAACGGGGATACAATAAATTATGTTTTCATTTCCGTCCAAATATTTTCATCTCACAGGTGATTCGATGCATGAAGTATAACTAAATTTTAATACTGTTTTCAGTTTAATAAATCAAATTAAAAAGGACTTTTTTCAAAATAATCTAAAATTGTCAAAATAATTGTATAATGTATGATGATTAAAGAATTTTTTTTTAAAAGTAGAAGTCTTGTAACCTTCTCCGTATAATATGATAACTCTCTTAAACAATATCTAGGGACAAGCAGGTATTCATTAATAATACAACCTAGTGCTGGGTCAATTAAGATGTCTGGAAAGTATTTCATTGAAATTTATCAAGGGAAATCTAATTATCAAAACTGGGAGAAAAAACTCTTACTTCAATAACCTCTGCATCCCTGCTTAAAAATCTACTATATGTAACCTTTCGAAATAGACATTTCTAATGAAAACTGTAATTGAACCTACATTTAATACAATTGTAGCCCTTATTTGACAAATCCTTCAACGCATTTCAAGAAGCTTTACAACTTACCAAAAAAAAAAAAAAAAAAAGAATATTAATATACATGAATTGCACTTAAAGGATAGGTTCTCCGTTGAAAGACATTGTGTGAAAAATGAACTGCAACCAACAGCAAACAACCTCAAAAATCCTTTAAACTATTTAAGTTTTAAGCAGGCAAAAACACATACCTCTAGAAAGAAAAGAAGCTCCGAAGAAGAATAAGCACCCCCTTTCGACAAGTCGCACCTACCCTGGGCCCTTTATTTTGTTCAAAGTAAAATATTTCATATTCAGAATAAGTAGAAAGTTAAAATAATGGTCCAAACAGTTAGAATAAAATTTGCCAAACAATTAAGATTCGACCTTATAATAATAAGTTTTTTATACTCATTGTTAAGTCTTTATTTACACACTGAATTGCTGACAGATTTCTCTGTTATTTCCAGTTCATGACAAGGAGCATTTGGTGGGTGTGACCGGTCTCCATGCAGGGAATGCTCCCTCCTCCATAGCACTTGATCCCACCTCTGATGTTTTGGAGGTCCGTGTTCGCTCTGTTCCTATTTGTATTGTTTGAATGGTTTTTGAGCTCGAATTCTGTTCGTTGTCTCTAAAAGTTTTATTCAAACAATTTGATTATAACGATGAAGAATTTGGAGAAGGTAAATAGGATTTAAAAAACTAATACATCAATTTCTTTTTCAGAAGTCTTTCAGGAATTGCACGTACTTAGATTTTTATGTTCCCCAAACGGAGTTTGGAAACATATTGTTTTTACTCGGTTTCTTATTATTATTTTCTGTCTCCAACGGAAGACCTTCTTGTTATTCTTCGGTTTCTTTTTCCCTATTATTAAGTGCTTCCGTTTCCAACGGAAGACCTTATTGTTTTCGTTCGGTTTCTTTTTCCCTATTATTATTATTATTCCAACCGATTTTGTGCACGCGATTTCTCCGAAACGGCTTGGCCGATTTACATGAAATTTTCATATGTAATAGATCTATAATCGGTCTTGATAGGTTTTCAAGCGTTTTTATGACGTCACTTCCGGTCGAGAGATATGGGCAATTTTCTGATTTTAAAATGCAATTTTGTCTTGACTTAGTAGCGAAAACTGCTTAAGATATGAACTGGAGACTAATTGGAGATGGTAGTTCATGATTTATAGCGTTGCAGAATTGCCTTTTCGTGCGTCGTCAATACTTCCGGTCGCTACCGGAAGCAAAATTAAAAAACGCAATTTTTTACTTTTGAATTTTAAAATTTTTGTTTTTGAATTGGATAGAGACCCTTTTGCAGAAGCCAAATATGTAATTTGTTAGAAAATCGAAAATGCCAATCTCGAGATATTTGCATTTGAAAACTCGAAGCGGCGATCCCAATGGCTAAATGGTTAGCGCGTTGGATTGTCACGCGGGCGACCCGGGTTCGATCCCCCATGTGTCCCAAAGATTTTATCACTTTTTCTGCTCAATTTTTCGATTTTTTTAATTTTAGATCATTTGCAACAATATATTATATTTACATTTGCAAATGTTTTCCTTTACATAACACTACTGAAGGCAAGCGTTTTTATAACTGTGTAAATACAGGTTTGGGGTCAAGAGGTCATAGATGTGCGTTTGGATAAACGTTCCACGTAATTTCTCTGTGACGTCATAAAGGGTCGACGCGCGTTTAGTGGATTACATACATGCCGTTGGGTTTAAAAAATCATGCATTTCACACGTGAAAAGTCACGATCAGGCAAATATAAAGTATGAATAAGTCACACATGTAAATATAAGTAGTAAGGTATCACTTTGAGTTTTATCGAGATGTAAAACGGGTTGACACATGATCAAATCTTCCATAAAGCCCTTCGGGCTTTATGGGATTTGATCACGTGACCAACCCGTTTTACATCTCAATAAAACTAAAAAATTATACCTTATTTCTTAATAAACTTTTACGCATATCTTATGTAATTAGGGGTCACAAGGGGCCAGAATGCTAAATCTTTAAAGCTTCATATCTTGAAAAGAGGGAATATTTTGATAAGCAATATTGAACAAAAGATGGTCAGAATAAAATTCTAAACAATATGCATATTTTGAATTTTTGTAAAAGGGCCCCATTAAGGACTTGTAAGGGTGGCCCCTAAATATTTCCATTCAGCATATCTCCACAACGAAAAGAAATCTCTGAATAAGTGTTGAACAAAAAATCTTCAAAATCATAAGATCTTTTATTTGGTATCAAGAAAAAGGGGCTGACTCTTCAAATTAGGGGCTCAGAGGGGCCAAAAGTCGTTCATCTATAACTCTATAATGATCAATATTTTGTTATACATTACTGAAGCAAAGGTATTTATCTTAACGAATTGCAACAATATATGATAAAATTTGGATCATATGTTACGTAATTAGGGGTCACAAGGGGCCATATTTAGTCTTTGACGTCTTTAAATCCCAAAAAGGGGGAATATTTTGATAAGCAATATTGAACAAAAGATGGTCGAGACAAATGTTCTAAACAATTGCATACTTTGAATTTTTGTAAAAGGGCCCCATTAAGGACTTGTAGGGGTGGCCCCTAAATATTTCCATTTAGCATATCTCAACAACGATTAGAGATCTCTGAATAGTTGTTGAACAAAAAGTCTTCAAAATCACAAGACCTTACATTTGGTATCTAGAAAAAGGGGCTGACTCTTCAAATTAGGGGCTCAGAGGGGCCAAAAGTCTTTCATCTATAACTCTACAATGATCAATATTTTGTTATACATTACTGAAGCAAAAGTATTCATCTGAACGATTTGCAACAATATATGATAAAATTTGGATCATATGTTACGTAATTAGGGGTCACAAGGGGCCAGAATATCAAGTCTTTGACGCTTTGTATCCCAAAAAGGGGGAATATTTTGATAAGCAATATTGAACAAAAGATGGTCAGAATAATGTTCTAAACAATTGCATACTTTGAATTTTTGTAAAAGGGCCCCATTAAGGACTTGTAGGGGTGGCCCCTAAATATTTCCATTTAGCATATCTCAACAACGATTAGAAATCTCTGAATAGTTGTTGAACAAAAAGTCTTCAAAATCACAAGACCTTACATTTGGTATCAAGAAAAAGGGGCTGACTCTTCAAATTAGGGGCTCAGAGGGGCCAAAAGTCTTTCATCTATAACTCTACAATGATCAATATTTTGTTATACATTACTGAAGCAAAAGTATTCATCTGAACGATTTGCAACAATATATGATAAAATTTGGATCATATGTTACGTAATTAGGGGTCACAAGGGGCCAGAATGTCAAATCTTTGACACCTTATATTTGAAAGAGGGGGAATATTTTGATAAGCAGTATTGATCAAAAGATGGCCAGAATAATGTTCTCAACAATATAAATACTTTGAATATTTGTAAAACGGCCCCATTAAGGATCTTGAACGATGGCCCCTAATATTTCCATTCAGCATATCCCCACAACGAAAAGAAATCTCTGAATAAGTGTTGAACAAAAGTCTTTGAAATCACAAGGCTTTTCATTTTGATATCAAGAAAAAGGGGCTGACTCCTTACATTAGGGACTTAAAGTCTTGCATCTGTACCTCTTTAATGATAAATATTTTGTGATACATTACAGAAGCAAAGATATTCATCTTAACGATTTGCAACAATATATTATAAAATTTGGTCATATCTTACGTAATAAGGGGTTGAAAGGCGCTAAAATTCTATATTTTTTATGCTTTACGTCTCAAAAAGGTATTTTTATAAGCCATATTGAACAAAAGATGGTTAGAATATCGTGATAAAAATCAGAAACTTTAAAACTTAATGTCATTCTCTTTTAACGAATATCTCAGTCAAAATCACATCTCATCTTATCGAGAAATTCAACGGAAGACCTACTCGTTGCTCGCAACGAGATCTCATCTAGTTAAGGTCTTCCGTTTCAGACGGAAGACCTTATAGTGATTCTACTGTTTTTTCTTTTTATTATTATTTTTTTTCCCTTTTCTTGTAAATCGGATTTCTCAGAGACGGCTGGACGGATTTTCTTGAAATTTTCAGGGATGATAGAGAATGAAAATACGCCCAGGCGTTTTTTTCATTTTTTCAAAATTTTACTTCCGGTCGTCAGTTATGTCCGATTTCCGCTTTTTTCAAAATAATTTTGTCTGAGTCATATCTCATAAACGGTAAAAGATTAAGACACCAAACTTATAGAAGTAATAGATCTTGATTAGTAGGCAAGCCCATTTGGGTTAACATTGTCCGCCGTCATTTCCGGTCGTCACAGGAAGTGATCAAAGAAATCGAAAATTTCAACTTTTCTTTTATGAAACTTTTTTTGCATCAGATAACAACATCTTATTTGCAGTTTCGAAATATATCAGTCTCACCGGAAGCAAAAACGACAACTTCCGGTTATGATAGAAAAACTGCATATTTTCAGTATTTTTTCTTTCACATAAATATTTTGTATAGATAAAGTATTTGTAATGATTTTTTGATATGTTATTCAGACTGCAACTGTCTACAGTAGCATTAAATATCTTTTTAAAATTCACTTCCGGTTGCGTGATTTTCTGTCCTCAAAATGAGAAGTTATCATAGCTAGATCTCGTAAACGGTAAGAGTTTAAGACACCAAACTTAATCAAGTGGTAAATTGTGATGAGTAGGATAAATCATTTAGGAAAAGATCGTCTGCCGTCACTTCCGGTCGTCACCGGAAGTGATAAAAAAATCGAAAATTTCAACTTTTCTTTTTTGAAACTTTTTTTACATCAGATTATAGAATCTTATTTGTAGTTTTAAAATATATCAGTCCCACCGGAAACAAAAACGACAACTTCCGGTTATAAGAGAAAAACTACATAATTTGATTATTTTTTCTCCGATATATATACTCTTTGTAGATAAAGAATTTGTTAATGACTTTTGGTTATGTAACTCAGACTGCATATGTCTACAGATATTTCAAATATCATCTTAAAATTTACTTCCGGTCGCGTGATTTTCTGTCCTCAAAATGAGACTTTATCATAGCTAGATCCTGAAAGCGGTAAAAGATTAAGACACCTAACTTATAGGAATGATAGAGCTTGATAAGAAAGCAAATCCATTTGAGTTAACATTGTCCGTGCGGCTGTCACTTCCGGTTGTCACAGGAAATGATCAAATAAATAAAAAAAATTCAATATTTCTTTATGGAATCTTTCTTAGTAATACATTATAGCATCTTATTTGTAATTTTGAAATATATCAGTCCCACTGGAAACAAAATCGACAACTTCCGGTCATGAGAGAGAACTGCATAAATTGAGTATCATACTATCCTATAAATATATTTTATAAAAAAGAGTATTTGAAATGGTCTTAGGACATGTCATTCAGACTGAAATGTCTAGAGTAACCTCAAATATCTTTTGAAAAATTACTTCCGGTCACGTGATTTCTTGCCCTCAAAATGAGATGTTAATATGACGAGACCTCTTAAATCAAACTGTACTAGATCAAGACACAAAACTTATATGAATAATAAATCATTAAGATTGGGCAACAGATATAGCGTAAAATCCATCTGCCGTCACTTCCAGTCATCACAGGAAGTGATATAAAAGTTGAAAATGATTTTTTGTAAATGTAAAAAGACTATAATTGTCTAAAGTAACATCGGGAATCTTCCTTTTTTTAAACATAGATAAAAATTCATACATATAGATAAATAGAGGAGAACGGAAGACCTTCTTTGTTGCTGTAGCAACAAGAGTTTCTAGTATTCTTATTATTTTTCTTCCTGGGAAAATTTTGTCCGCGAGTGATCTTGTAAACTACACATCCGACTTAGGTGAAACCTTTTTAGGGTAAGTAGGCATGTTATGTAGATTTGCGGAATCAAGGTCATTTTGCGCGCACGTGCTTGCAAGAGCGCGCACGTGCAAAACTTAAAATAACCAATATATAATGGATATAACCGCAACTTTTCTATTTTGTGACGAAATGTTTTGAAACTTATAATGCAAGGATATATTAGTAGTATGCACAAGACGACATGATCAAAATAGCAAGATCGCACGCGCATGCACGTGCGCTTCGCTCTGATTGGCTGAAACTAAAGTCTCAATATCTTTTTTGTTTTTTTGATAAAATCATTTGAAATTTTGAACATAGTCATACATTAGGGAGACCTACAGCCTGTAATATAAGATTTATCATGGAAGCATGTGCATGCACATGTGCTTGCAAGAGCTCGCACGTGCAACACGATAAATGTCCAATATAATTGATACAGACGTAACTATTTGAATTATTGATGAAATGCTTTGAAACTCATATTATAAGTATATATTAGAAGCATAGACAAAATGACATGGTCAAAAAAGTAAGATCTCACGCGCATGCACGTGCGCTTCGCTCTGATTGGCTGAAACTAAAGTCTCAATATCTTTCTTGTTTCTTGTCATAATCCTTTGAAATTTTGAACATAGACCAACATTATAAAGATCTACAGCATGATATATAAGAATTTTCATGAAAGCATGCGCATGCCCGCGTGCTGCAATCTGATTGGCTGAAACTTTAAATGGCTATATCTCCTTTGTTTTTTGACGAAATGCTTTGAAATTTAAAACATAGCCATGCATTAGGATATCCTACAATATGATATAGAAAAAAAATCATGAAATCACGCGCATGCACGTGTGTTGCAATCTGATTGGCTTAAACTTGAAATGGCTATAACTCCCTTGGTTTTCAACCAAACTGGATGGGATTTAGAATATAGATAGATATAAAAGACTTCTACAAGAAGGTATGGTCATCATGCAGGTGCACGCACGTGCGTGCATTTGGAATGAGTGAAATGAAAAATACCCTTGAAAGAGTGATTTTTCTTACTTTTGGACTGAATGCTTTAATATATTGTATAGTAAAATATGTAGATAGTGTAGACAAGATGATATGATCATAACGCACATGCATTCACATGCACACGGGTGCAATGCTAAAATTTTAATATAATTTTATCCTTCTGAGAAAACGTTGTTAAAGTCAAAAATGCACAGACTTTGTCTTATTTAATGAAGCTTACAGGGAATATGGCACCAAAAAGGAGTTGGGGAGCGTTTGGGGAACATCTGTAACGGTTCCCGTTACAATTAGCACTAGTTTCTTCTTTGAATTGAGTTTCACAGAGCATTTATCTTATAGTATTATTATTCAACCCATCCGACAGTAGTCTTGCCGGTTGAGAGTAGCTGTAACATTCTAAAGCCAACAAATCCCCCCGCTCGATGAATCCTATGAATTTTCGATTTAGGATAAAATTTGCAGAATCCAGCTGGTTTGGTACGCGTGACGGTTTGTAAGAAAGTCTCGACAAACACTGGCTATATTTTCCCAGAGTGAATATGCTAAAAACATTACGCATACGACGCTTACGCACGCGTGTGAGGGTAAAATCGACGTTAAAGTTGCTATGCAAGCGGACCAATTAGAGCAGGCAATTCCTGCCATTTTAGGGTGAAATCAAATGAGTATGATTGTCTGCTGTATAAATATCGGTTTCAGTGATAATGCCTTGACAATAACCGAGAAGGCAAGGTGAAAAGCCCTGTCTTGATGTGACGTTGTTATGCGCCAACGTCAACGTCATGGTTGGTTGGAAAACTTTTAAGTTACTGTCTGGCAACTTTCTATATTTGGTTTTGCTTAGCAAAAGAATTCACAAAAAACCCGATTGTATGTCTGCAAATGCACACAGTCATCAGGTGCCCATCTGGCCATATCGTCACCTTCAATTGGTTGTGAAATATGATGTTGACTCAGAGTATTGTTATGTTGATGCATGTTGACTGTTGTTACGTTGATGTGATTTGATAATATTTTCATATCTTGATAATTTAAAGTAAAGAGATGTATATATAATTTATAAAATGTTGATGTGTCGGTAGCAAATTGTGAACCCCATCGGAACTTGCCATTTCGGACGACACTTAAAATGTTGTTGTACGTGGCCCTGTTTCACGGCCCCAAAGTTGATTTTGATTGTTGAAATACATTTATCTGACCACTGTGGCCAAAATCTGCAATATGATAAACAATAAACTTAAAATGTGTTTTTAATTCTGAAAAGATTCATTTCAAAGCAATTTTGCAAATACAAGCATAGGACTTATATGCATATTATGGATGTCTGGGTAGAGTGTCCCATAAGGCATGAGTGCAGTCTTTGATAATTTTATTCAAAATAAATAAAATCTATTAAGTTTATGCCCTTGCGAAAAGGCGGTTTAATTAGGCACCTCCATGTGAAACATACGAACCCTCTACGTATACATAACAACACAAAAGAATTATTAAAATACTCTTTCTATAATTTTGAATAATCGCACTAAACTGTTCAAAGGTTTTACATTGGTATCAATTTAGAATCTGTAAATAATATTCTAATTGATAATAAAAAAACATTCCTAGATCTGCATCTCACAGCAAATGAAATACATATATGTCATTTTGGCCAAAAATTACATCATTTCAACGAGTTCATTGCGATCAGTGCTTTGTATAATATGCTGTAAAAGTCGGGTTTAATTATCAAAACAAATTGTCGCCCAAATAAAAAAAATCCAGCTCAAATACCTATTTTCACCTTCCCGTGGTGGTGAGCAGGAAACAGGACTTATTTTTTTTATGTTGTACTTTAAATCAATCTGTATATACATACTGGTAAGTTGATGGCTAACGAAAGAGGCACTGTAGCAGTAATGTATACTGTAGATTCCTAATTATACGCAAGAAATTAATTTCCGCGTTATTTCGCGAGAAGCATCACTCGCGAAAAAATATTTCTCGCTTTTATTTTCATGGTGTTAAAATCTATGTAAAAAGGTGTTTATCAACCGTCTATTCGCGAATTATAATTCTCGCGATTTGACGTTAAAGACTCAATTCGCGATAAAAAGTACTCGCGAAAAATAAGGAATCTACAGTATTACTTTTATATGTAGCAGTAATGTAACGTTTTTGTAGCGGTAATGTAACTTTCAAAATGTAGCGGTATAATGATATGCACCCTTTTAGATAACCAAAATAGCTGGTATGAAGCTATGGGTATTACATAATTGTGCATACATGCATCTCTAATTTTATTATTTATATGTATGTCTAAAATTATAAATTTAATATCTTCCCTGTAATCTATTTTCAGATTGTCCATTTAGTTCCTAAAGATATATCTTACATTTATGTGATTCAATACACAATTTACAATCATTATAATTTTTACTCTTAAAATATTTATTACATACAGTACTATCTTCAATAATATGCAATTTATCCAAATTTATGCTACTTTAGGATATTCTCATTGTTTTATTTTTTTCAAAATAAAAGGAAGTGCATTAAAAAAAATAATGGTAGGTACACAACACAAGTCCGAGGCCTATTGTTTCTTATAATGCTTTCACCTATAATACAAAAGTATTATCCAAAAGTTATCTGTAAAAGATACATGGAATGGCCAACTTGATACTAAAATATATAACAAGATAAAGAGATAATAACTAAATCTTTAAAACCTTTAAAGAATGAAATGCATGATCATGGATTAATTAATAGTTAGTCTGCATGGTTATTGAAAGAAAACCACCCCGGATAAAAATTTCATTTATCATATATGCTCATCTACATTGGTCATTATCACAAGTGATTAATCATTAAGGTTAATTGATTTGAACATGTTAAAATTATTCTGTAATAAAACAAAAATGGAATTAGCAGCATTCCTTGACCATAAGTTCAACACCCTGAATGACAAAAGGGGATAGTTTCCTTTATTTGGTGCCAAGATATTGTATACCGCATCTCCAGAGACCTTTATCCTTTGAACTTTTTACATATTTTATATGACTAAATGCATTTTAAAAGCATGCCAATATTTTACAGCTTGGTGGTATCAAGAGTAAGGGAAAAATATTTTAAAAATTGCATTAAGTTGATGATTTTGGTCCCACACCTCAGCCCTTGAGTAAGAGATTTTAAAATCTGAAAATTTTGCTCCCCTTCACCTATTGATGCTTTGTGCCACAATTGGTTGAAATTGGATAAGCTGTCCAAGAAAAGAAGCTGAAATGGTTCAAAAGATTAGGAAACAGACGGACAGGAAGCACAACGTCGGACAATAACATATAGCAATATGTCACCTATGACTCAGATGACTAAAAATTGCACATATAAACCATAATGACTTGGGGTTCCTTGTGGTTAAAAGACATATGTTGGTCTGTTCTAGAGTCGCGAAATGGAGAGTAACAATCCTTATGTAGCTGGTTGGATCCCACTTTTGTGGGACGTAGAGACCGGACCTTCGGATGAGACCGTATAAACTGAGGCCCCGTGAAGCAGTACGTTCTGGTACGTGAAAGATCCTTTATCTGCTCAATGGCCATAATAAAAGGTATACATTTTATAAATTTGCAGCTTTTCACAGGCAAGTGATGGAATCTCCAAATAGGTAAAAATTCGAGTATGGACGTTAAACAACATACAAACAAACAACAAAAATTAATGCATCAGTAAGTTTTGGTATTGTTAATTTTGCTGGAGCTTAGACGCAAATTATTTCATTCTCTGGATAATGAGCAGTAGTTATTATTTTTGTGTGATGTCACGGTAAACTTTTCATGTATAAGTAAGCCCCCCCCCCCCCCCCCCCCCCGTGCACCCTGAACAAGTTTTTTTTGCGTAATTTACATCTTTTAAATGATCCAACCTCTGATGTATACTCTGATTCAATTTTGTATTGTTTTAATACTCTACAGCTGTATATATGGCATCTCCATTCTCCAACCTCTGATGTATTGCTCTGATTCAATTTTGTATTGTTTTAATACTCTACAGCTGTATATATGGCATCTCCATTCTCCAAAATATAAACAATCTCTGTTTAATAATCTCTGTTTTCGATTTATTTATCACATGGGGGATCGTTTTGCTGTTTTTTTTTTGTCTTTTGTAAAATTTTTTTTATTTTTTTTTAAGGACATACTCAAGGTACGAGGGTTGATCCAAAAGTAATGTCACAGTGTCCATATATTTTATATTTGGCGTCATATTATCAAATACAGTATATCAAAAATGCACAAATACAAATTGAAATTTTCATTTAATAATGTTTATTTAAATATACATTATAGATGTTTAAATCATATAGCATAGGGGGTGTCGCCGCGTCACAACTGAACGTCACATTTTTAAGTGTATTTTTCCTTAGAATGAAAAATACAAACACATTTAAACGATTCTAAAACAGCTCCAAATCTCTCATTTTTTAAGAGCCAAAATTCAAGTCATTTTCTAATCTTTAATTGAAAAGAAAATGACGGCATTGGTATTTGTGATTATAAACATTGTTGATTGAACAAAGGAATTGTCGAAATTGGAAAAAAAGAACATGGCTCGACGAGTTGTAATGCATTTTTGCTTCGAAAGATGGGAATCATCACTAACGGCAGTTACGTTAATTAACAGACTCACAGAATAAAGAATGTAAATGAGAGACTTCTTTATAGATGGTTTCAGTAAATTTGGGCGGATGATGGGTCATTAAAAAATAGCAGAGGAAAAAAGGACCGAAAGATAGGAGATCGGACGGAAACGTTCCATGGTGTCTGACTTCAAAAAAAGACAGGCGTATAGAGTGACATGTGAATTTTTAAGTTTGTCTTATGCTACTGTTTAAAAACAATTGACAGTGGGCTTAATTATGAAAAGAGTGAGTGTAAAATGGTACCAATTAAGAATTCTTAAGAAAGTGGAATTCGTAAAAGTGTTTGCAAATCACAAATATTTTTTAATGGAACGAAGGGGAAACGCTTAAAAATATGACGATGTGTATCCGTCATATGACGTGATATATTTAGGTGCGGCGAGCACCATAAACGCACATTGTTTAAAATCCGATATTTTGAAAAGTATATATACATCAAATTCCTTTGAATTTTTCAAGTCTGATTTGAAAAAAATAAAGCTTTCATCTTGTATAATTTTGTTGTTTTGCGTCGATTGATAGCAATTTTATCAAAGTTGTGACATTACTTTTGGATCAACCCTCGTACCTTACCTACTGATAACTTTTCAAGATATTCTGAATTTTAACTTATAATATCATTACATGTTCTTAAACAAAAAATCAGCATGTGTTACCAGGGGTTTTAAAAAGATATAATAATGAATTTTTTTGCATTATTCAAAGAAAAATGTACAAAAATTACAAAACATAAATTCAGATTTCTTTTCCATCAAAATTTGTGATAGAAGAGAAGTACAAATCCATGTATAGACATTAAAAGTATTACACACAGGTCCTTCACTTAGTAGAACTCTTCAACTCCAGGGAAGAACCCAGTAAAGTTCAAACTACGTTGCGTATGACCTTAAGTGTTTTTTCTTCTTCTTTTTTGTTTTTTTGTTTTTTTTTTTTGATCCACCCTGACCCACACCATGCAACTCAAACCTGTAAAAGAAAAGAAAAGTGCAAATCCTTTTATATTCTTCAAAATCGTTTCGGGGCGGATCCGCTCCGCTTAGCTACATTTCAAATATTTTGGACGTATTATAACTTTTGTGAGGGCTTGTTCCGAGACACAGTTAGATTATTCGAACTATTGTGCTAGGGACTTATCCCCTAAAACTGTGGAATTTAAAGTCGGCGGTTTGCATATGTCTCCTCCAATAATCAGGGCGTGAAAATTCACTCTGGCATATAGAGCATGATGTTGACTTTATGACTGCTTGGTAGGAAATGTCGGCAGGTTGTTAAATAGACTTTTTATATATCCTGTAGTTCACGTTCAACTACCCAGGAATTAATTTTCTTTGGATATCCTTGCCATTTTGCTAAACCTACCTTTCCCCTTCGTCGTCGCGTATATGTCTGCCAGGGCCTGCACTGCCCAAAGCGGAATATTTTTAGAAATTTTATTTATGTTACACTGAAACACATGCACAAAAGGACACTCTCAAAGCTTTTACCATTAGTGTAGCCCCACCCTTGGACCCAGGGCTGTAATATTTTATCAATATTTTTTTTTTCAAATCCAGACTTCCTGTATGATCAGCATGGAAAAGTAGACAAGTGTAAAAAACATCATCGGATAAACCAATCACTTTTTTTTAAAAAAATTATTCCTTTCTCAAAAAGACTTTAACAAACAATTAGTAAGCAAGCTCTTACCCTCAGATGTTTTTGCTTTCTTTGCTTTTTGTTGTGTACATTGCGGTATTGTATTGACTTTCCTTTATTTTCAGTAGTAAATTTTCCTGGATCTTGGATCTTCGACGATTTCTACGGGTATCGTTTCAAGGTAGCTAGCCGACTCCAGATATTTAAATAGTTTAAGTCTTCGGTTATCCAAGGAATAAAATTTTTTTCTTGTCTTGAATCTAGGAATAGGTGGTATATTTTCCATGCCATCTCTTCCTGATATCAAGTCTTCGTATACGTCTTTTATTCGCCTCCCATCTGAGAACTTATGTGAGATGTTATCTTGCGTAAAGTTAATCTCAGATGGGAATAAATTTATTATCCCTTTTGAGGAAGTAAGCAAATTTACATCTGGAGTTGTTGTAGAGCCCGAGTCCATCAATAGACAGAAGATAGCATGTTTCAGGTATATATAGCGCGATAAAAGTAGGTCACACAATACTGTGCAATTTATTTCCTTGATAAAATTCACACGAATTGCAAATGAAGATATTCACTACTAGTAATTTTTTCAATATATAAAAAAAATATTTTGTAATCTTATCCTGGATAGTTAAAAATGCTAAAAGTTACTGAGATTTATACAGAAAAAATCCAACAAGAACTCATTCTCTTCAAAAACATGCATATGGATTTCGGAGATAGAAAACATATAATAAACATGAAAAAAGCGGTCTGTCATTGTGATATTTAGGTGTTGTTTTATGTTAATTTGTTGTTTTTAAGGTCTTTTCCAAAGGAAGACCTTCTACTGATTCTGATGATTAAGATTATTAGGGTCGTCCGTCTCCAGCGGAAGACGGTTCTATTATTCTATTGTTTCTTTTCCACTTTTATTATTATTTTTTTTTCTTTACACATTTTTGTGCAGACGATTTCTCAGAGATGCTGGGGTGGATTGACTTGAAATTTTCAGGAATGATGTATCATGAAGTAAACCTTATTCATTAAAGACCTTATTGTTTTCGTTCGGTTTCTTTTTCCCTATTAAGGTCTTCCGTTTCCAACGGAAGACCTTCTACTGATTCTGTTGTTTCTTTTCCACTATTATTATTTTTTTTTCTTACCGATTTTGTGCAGAGGATTTCTCGAGAACGCCTCGACAGTTTTTCATAAAACTTTCAGCAATGATAGGAAACTATTTGAACTTTATGCGTTTTTTTTTATTTGCCGTCGTCTCTTCCGGTCGCGAGATATGACCATTTTTCTGTTTTTAAAGTGTCATTTTGTCCGAGAGTGTTCTCGAAAACGGTTGGAGATTGAGTCCTGAAACTTTAGGGATGATCAATATTTTGACTCCTAGATTTGAGAAGGATATAACGTTTTTGTTGCCGTTGCGTCTGTCGTCCACCGGAAGTAGTTTAAAAATATGCAAAATTTTAATTTTGTCTTTTTTAAATGTTTCTTATGGAGGCAAATAGAGTGTCTCGAGTAATATTATGTCCACCGGAAGTTATTTTTTCCAAACCGGAAGTAGTCCAAAAAATGAGCATTTTTAATCGAAATTATCAGGGATGATTCCTTCACACCCAGAGAGGAGTTATAGGTCATTTTAAGTATTCCCGGTCACACCGGAAGTGAATTATAAAGACCGGAAGTTGTTTGAAATTCATAGATTTCACTCTCAAATGTGTTCTCACGTATTTTGAATAATTGATCTGAACACTTTTTTTTTTTTAAATTGT
>NW_026919962.1:0-16365 GCF_032062105.1 Saccostrea cuccullata
TTGACCGGGCTATCCCCCACAGGGGCTGCACTCTCTTGACCCACCTATCCCCAGGGGCTGCACTCCGTTGACCCACCTATCCCCCCAGGGGCTGCACTCAGTTGACCCACCTATCCCCCACAGCCCAAAAAGTGCACTCAGTTGACCCACCCATCTAGACCGTTTATACTACTCACATATTCAAATTTGTATAAAAGGATAAGTTTTAAAAAAGAAGGATATGGAGACAACGAACAGAATTTAATCTCAAAGGCCACAAAACAAAAATTATAAGGCAAAGCAAACTCGGACACCCGAAACATCAGAGGTCGAATCAGGTGCTATGGGGGAGTGAGTATCCCCTGTCACTGGTCAGACCCGACGTGCACTCCTTGTCATGATCAGGAAATAACGGAAAAATCTGTCGTCAACTCAGAGTGTAAATAATGGACTAATAATTGGTATGATAAACGACAGTCATCATTTGACTGATAATTTGTATATGCTGACAAGGTCATTGTATCGACCATAGAACTTACGAAATGATGACTTTAAAAGAGATTGCTGATATTCTTGATTCATCAACTTGCTTCTCAAAAATATACCTCGTTTTAAAAATTTTCCATACGCAAAGCATGCTCTTGCGTATGGTATCAACTGAGATGTAAACTCCGTATGCAGGTGATGAAGGTTTATTGCTGCAAGTAAGGGAAGTTGACTATAGAAAAGTTAAAGTCATCACGTTGATCATTAGGCTTTGTTGTTAGATTACCATTAGTGTTTTTTCAAGTAAAACATCCAAGTTTGAAACAGAAGTGCCAGATTCTGTGGTATCTTTTATTTCAAGCTCACCAGGATACATCGTATCAACGTAGAAATGGATGTTACCATTGTTACCATTGACAATACTTCATCGATATATCTAAATGTCGAGTTGAAGGCCACAGCAAGTGTTTTCTTCTTTTTACGCATAAGATTTTGCATAAATTCTTCTTTATGTGATTGTAAAAAAAAGTCTGCTAATAATGGATCGCAAGTTGTACCAATTGTATTTCCAATAGATTGTTTGAATACCTGGTCTCCAAAAACCACATAGATATTGTCAATCAGAAACTCAAGCATCTTCTTGATTTCAACTTCAGATTCAGAAAAAAATATCGTGGTAGCGACCATAAAACTGGCCAAATATGGTTTACAATTAATCTTTGTTGACATCATGGCCATGTTAGGCAAATCATAAAATACATGTATGTATAGGGAAAAAAATTCAAAACTTATTTGGAACACAAGCTAAGCTTGGCACCAAACAGTCTTGCAATCTGTAATTGCCTTTTAAGGTGAAGAACTTAGTTCCTTTATACAGTGAGAACGGGAACAAAGGAGGATACTTCAAGCAAATTTACCAGCTTTAGGACACAAAGAATTTCCATATTCTGAAATTGGACAAGAATTAAAAACCAAATATCGAGAGGAGAAGGAAAATGTGGTTTAAGGGATTAATTTGCCTTTTAATTTTTGAAAAAATCTTGTGATACCTGTGGTATATGACTCTTAAACGCATTTTGGATTTAGAAGTCTTAAAAGAACAACTTTTGATAGCTGAATAATTCATTGAACATACCTTTGAACGTAGGAATAGGAAATGAAATTATTCGATAATGATATCGTTAAGATACATATACGCCTCTGTGGGTTTTGTTGTATTCTCCACAAATGTCGGGGTTCTTGGTGTATGCTTTATGTTGGAGTGGCTTATTCCAGAATTGTAAGTTTTAACGCTATTATGAAAGTTATACATCCATACGAGCACAATAGCACAGCAGAATATTAATAGGCCGTATCTGTGTCTGTTTACCATGCTCCGCCTCTGTAAGAAAAATAAAAGAAATATGTAATCAAAAATATCGAAGCTCACAGACAAATAAAGAGACGACTCGTCAATGTGGTCTAAACCTATTTCATTATAGAGTCATTATATTCATTTAAAATGCACAGGTTTAATACATGTTTCTGATCTGATAATTTCTCATGACGTTCATGATATTTTGGAGAAGAATGTCCGCGGTATTTCTTTGATCTCGGTAAAAATCTTAGTAAAATGTTCAATAATTATTATACAATTTCATCTGAAAAAGATGATATTCCTATGTAAAATATTCCTATGTAAAACTCTGATCGGCCATTTTGGCCCCACCCTACCCCACGGGGGTCATGACTTGAACAAACTTGAATCTACATTACCTGAGGATGATCCCACATAAGTTTCATCTTCCCTGGCCCAGTGGTTCTTGAGAAGAAGATTTTTTAAAAATGTCATGAATTTTTTTTTTACAATTCATGATTATCTCCCCTTGGAGAAAGGCGTGGCCCTTCATTTGAAGAAACTTGAATCCTCTTTACCCAAAGATACTTTGTGGCAAGTTTGGTTGAAATTGGCCCAGTGGTTCTTGAGAAGAAGATGAAAATGTGAAATGCAACAACAACAACGATGCCGACGACGACAGACGACGGACAAATTTTGATCAGAAAAGCTCACTTGAGCCTTCGGCTCAGGTGAGCTAAAAATGAAGTGGTTTAACATTTTTAGTATTTAAATTGAGATCACGGAGATATTTGACAAGTCGCCATCAAGCTTTTTTAACAAGTGTTCACGACATCACTTTCAGGACTTAAAGCTGAACACTCTTCATAAATAGGCATAGGCCGCCATATTTCTCGTTGTCCAACGCTCTTCCCACAACCCATATATAAGGAGAAGATCGCTTATCAGTTCAATGTATTTTGCTGTAGAGATCTGACGAGTGTAGACGTACATCTTACACAGCCGTGCAACTCTGTCGAGATGAAAATATCAAATTTAACGTATTTTTTTCCAAAAAAGGACAATAATATCATGAAAAATACAGGTCAATACATTATATACAAGCAGAAAATGCACATAAAAACAAGGAAAAACTGCAAAAAATCTAAGACCACGCAAGGAGTACTACATGTCGGACACGAGTTTTGAATGTGCAACCGAGTGTAACGAAATCGGACGGTTTATATACTGTAAATCACTATTTATTCGCGAGAACTTTATTTTCACGTAATTACGCGAGACAGTGTGCTCGCGAAAATTTAATTCTCGCGTATTAAAGTATTTCTTAAGATTAAATAGAGCAAAAACCACAATTCGTGAAAATTTTGTCCCGCTAATCAAGAGTCTATGACTATCTCGCGAAAATAAGGTGTCGCGAAAATTTAGTGATCTACAGTACCCGTCTGACAGTGCCAATTTATGGAACGTGTTCAGCTTTAACTCTGTTGTACTATTTTAAACATTCACATTTGCATTGTTTCTTGACCAAGCCATTGGCGGATATAGAACGGGGTCCTTTTTGTTCAAAATATATATATGATTTAAAAAATCATTTTTAGTGCGGCTTTTCTACCCTACCGCGATACCAAACCCCTACTATTCAAAATTCCCGGATCCGCCATTGCTATATGAAATTGATACGCATGCAATTTCTGTAAACAGTCACACTAAAAATATACACATAGAAAATTGACTTGAGTCCAAATGAAGGTATAAGGGTGATATTGAGAATATGATAAAGAGAATCTATCTAAAAATTCAAATCTTTTAGTCCACTGTATTTTTTATGGTAAGATATAAGTTAATGAAATGGTGACACGCTATCGTCATTTAGTACATTTGATTTTGTTTAACACTAGAAAATATGTGAAATTTTTTCATAAAATTAAAAATAAAAAAATTAAAGGTCAAGTTAATTTAAGGATATTCATTTAACTATTTCAAATTGAATACAGTATTTGGTTTTATAGTTTATATTTTATAGTCCCACAGGAATGATGAAGTCTCAATTAAAAAAGCCCTGCAATGTAAATTTAATTAACATTTCATGTGAGAAATTTTTTTTCAATTCAATTCAGTTCAAATTACATACCTTGTCAATGGGAATTTAGGGTTGAGGTGAACAGGAATCCTGGATGAATCTGGAGAACCACTGTTTATAATTGTAAGGAAACAAACAACTTCCGGATCGAGGATCTAGATACAGAAGTTGATTTTTGAAATATTGAATCTCCCATGAAGAGTTTTAAAAGGTCTCATGATGATAGAAAAAAAATTCTCACTATGTCGGTACCTAATAAGAATCAGAATAATAATAAAATATAAGAAATTTGTGTTTTTCTTTCGTCTTGTGTGCATTGATTACTTGTATTTCATTTTCTTTCTTGTTGTGCATCGGGATCCTGCTTCCGTTCAAGACGGAAAACTTGACACTGTTGTGGTAAAAGTTCATCCATGTGTCAATGGTCATACATGTAAGAGGGTAACCTTTGGTATCTTCCTCACATAAAATACATAAATTATCCCTTACTCTTTTCTTTGGAGCAAAAATGTGGGTACGTCTTACCCAATATTCATGGATCATCCCTTCGTTTCAAAATGTTGGCATAACAAAACGTATTATCTTCCTGTCCTGATAAAGAATATGAAAAACATATTAATCAACTAGAATGGAATTCTAGAATTATAGCAAATTAAGGAAGGAGAGATACATGTGGATTCTGTTTTAACCCATTTCTTAAAAAGTACTGGAGGAAAAAAAAGAATAATTTAATATATTGACAAAAATGAATTATCTCTGTATGAAAAATAATAAGTTTTGTCTTGTTTGCATCATATTTTGTGAAAAATTAGAGAATCCTAAATATTGAGCACTTGGTAGCTTACACTTTGGAATGTGTTTACGCTAGCAAAACAAGCGTGTGACAGCTTATTATAAAACGCAGTGTTACTTTTTTTAATATATTCGATCAGTGCATACTATTAATGCAAGATATATTACTGTATTCAGCGGCGACTCACACAAATCGTTCCGACGAAAATAGTTCCATCATTAATAAGTAGATACAATATAATTGTTCATGATAAAAATAATGTTGTGTATATCATACGTAAAAAAAACCAAAATTAATGTTAATTTTTCCTCCAAAGATAACTTTCCCCCCTAAATGCAAATAAAAAATGTTGATATTCCTACGCTCGCTCCCTCCTCAGCTTTTTTTTTAACATGTTTGATAACAGAGAGTATCTAGGTCATTCTTCGGTTGATATTTTTTCACTGATGAATTGATTATACTATATCAACAACTGTAGTAAAATCATGTTAATTGTTCGTTAATTATCATAAAGTTTCCTTTAAGAGAAAAAAAATAATCATTCTGTGTGTAGAATGTTAAATGACGGAATTTTCAATCCCTGAGCTGATTCCTGCACGTGTGTAGACAAACTACACATAGGGAAATGTGTAACAAAACCCGAACTGGCCGGGGGATTTCTAAACTGACAATCGTTTAATTTTTATGAATCAGAATTTGTATTCATGTGATCTAATTATGAAAAAAAGTTCTGTCTGCCATCGTAACTTCTCTGTGAGCGGGAGTCCGTTTGACAACTCCATCGCACGTGTGTATAGACCAAGGCTAACTGGTCTTGCGGACATAGGTATGTGTACTGTTTGTTAGCACGGTTAGGAGACTGGGTGACCGTAATGCTACTGACTCACGAAATTTACACAAGTTCTATAACTATAACTAGACAGTGCAGTTTTATTTTTATAAACGTCATTAAACACTGTTAAACATATTAAATCTAAAAGTCGAATATCTTTGGATATGGGGTAACCCATATCCATTCTTGTTCATAAATAGTAGAGGGCTGATATATTTCGACACATATATATGGAGTCAAAACTCCTTTCTTATAAATAACAGAAAATCTGTTCTACATTTAAACTTTACATTTTAATTAACAAAATATGATACAACAAAATTGTAGGTAACATAAATGTCCAAATCTTTGCAACACTGCTATTGGTAGAAATTGAAAACAGTCTTGAGAACAAAAAAATTGTTTTTACAATGACTGAATATGAGAATGGATCAACTATCCCTCTGTTATCCCACGTCTGACACCATTTTATTTGACAGGTATAAAAGATCAATTGATAATCGTAAAATAAGGCTCATTTTATAGCCAAATGTCTAATTTCACGGTCATTGTACAGTTGTATGAAAGGCCATATTTCAGACTATGTGGGCAAAAATATTTGCTTGTATCTTTCATATTATATTTTAAGAGAGATTCTGTATTCTAGAACAAAATATCAAAGTTTAAAAAAAAATGAATTTGAGGAAAATGTTGGCCTATCTATTGTGTTCTTCCAAACAAACATTTATTCTGGGACTGATTTTTTTTTTATTTTGGATGTGGAGTAATTTTTTGCTAGCTTATTTTCGGCTGATAAGAGAAAAAAAAGTTGTTTATCGCAACTATACACATGCATTTTATTGTTAAAGTAGATAAAAGAAAGAAATGGGCATTTATTAAAAAAACTGAAGATAGTTCCTTTTGAAAGTATTAATAAAGATTATCAAATTGTCAACCTGTCTGGGGCAGTCCCCTTTAAACAACGCGCATTGTTTTTAAAATATATAAATTGTTACCCCCAGTGATGGGCGGCGTCTGGATCCCATATCGTACAAAGAGGTATCAAAATTCAAAAATACATTCAAATTAATGCCCTCTTCCCGAAACATAAATTTATTGTCAGAAAGAAGAGTTTATTAATGCTATGTATGAAAGAATGCAGCTTCTGTGAATTAATGTGAAATAGTTAATTCAGGTGTTTGCAGTGAAAAATTTTCTTTTAGGATTAACCAAAATATGACTATTTCTTAAGCTACACAGTAATGTTGTGTAAGTAGGTTAATTGTAAGTATTTGCAAATTTCTTTTTGCATTGAAACAACCACAAAAACTGGCATGGGAAGCCTTCACATACACAGTTTAAGAGGCATATGTATGTAGCTATAAGAGTTTATGTAAATTGTTAATTGGGGAAGGGGTGCATTAATAAAAACAAAAACAGAATAAACATAAAATGAAATGAAAATGAAAGGACAGGATAGGGTAACAGCATAATCTGGCCCCTTATTTGATATAAAAATCAGAACACTGGTAAAATTGGGATAGCTTAATATGTACTTAAGGTATACCTTCACTCAGAAGACTAAAAATTACTGATAAGAACGAAAAACCACCTATTGCAAATTGTACACCTATGATTCTTGTGTTAAATTTTAATTTCAAATAACTAGGTCAATGACCTCGTTTTCGTGCTAAGGATCCCTGAGTATTTCTTTGGAAATACCTAAATTTATCACACTATCATAGTGGCCATTGTTTTCTTCACTCACTGAATATTACAAGCAACAAAAGTCTTTAAATTGTGAAATATTAAAGCAATGGAATAGTGTTGCTTCATATAAAGAAATGAGCAGAGTTTGGGCCATAAACGTGATAATTATTACAATCCGAATTTACTCTGTCATATTTATATTTTTTCCCCATTTTTAATCGAATATTCAATAAATCTGAATGATAAGAACTCGAAATTATATATAGCCTCATATTACATGTACCTTTGTTACCGTAATTCTCATGGTATTAACATTATATTAGGTCAATGATCAAATTATTGAGATATGTTGCCTGAAATGGTTTTTGTTTTTATTTCTGAATTTCTTTATTTGATAGTATTTATTTATTTAAAATAATTTATTGGCTTTAAGTTAAATAAAAAATGCAAAATGATGTCCGAAAAAATATATCACCTTTACATTTGATAAATATTGAAAGAAAGAAAAGATTTTGACAAAAATGAAAAATTAAAAATCTAGTCCGATTTTCCTCTGCATTACCATACGATGACTTTTGTTCCTGTATATTTTCCTCACGTAATAAGATATTATACAATTATGGACTCTTTTGGTGTTGAATATGGTTTGTTATTCACCAGAAAAATATTCATATTGACCGAGGCGAAGCCGAGGTCAATATGGATATTTTTCTGGTGAATAACAAACCATATTCAACACCAAAAGAGTCCATAATTGTTTTATTATATAGTCAGGATTTGAATAGATAAGACATTAAAGGCTGTATGACGACACCATTTTCATTTGCGATCTTCCATTGTTAAAAATGAAAAAAAAATCTCTCCAGATTACTGTTTGTAACCTCCTTGTTTCCTTTCCGAGTTCCGCTATGTGTAAGACGTCCAAATGTTTAAAAATAATCCTGAACTAGGTTTGAATGATTGTTTTCCTGCTCAGATACGTAGCTCGCTGCGGCCGTTGCAACCATTGTTTACAACGTTGTATGATGTTTTCATTGTGAAGTCACAATGACGTTGCACGCGCATTGACCCCCAGGTGAATACCGTCTAAAATCCGGTGAATATGTAGTGTTATGAACTGGTTGCGTTTGTATAGATTATATAGGGACTACAAATAGACTATATAATAAGAGATTTTAAAATTGATATTGTGTTAAAACTGAGTCATTTTATCCATTTGAAACAGTTTTTGATTTAATATATTATACTTTATGGAATTTCCTTTCTGCTTTCCAAAACCTGAGTAAACGTCATCCTGAAGAAGTTAAAATGATGCTTACTTTACGACAAGCACTAATTTGGATTCACAGCTTACATGGAAGCCACTAGAGGGTGCAGAAATAGGACATTTTACCGATTTTTCTCAATTCTGGTGAAATTTCAACATATTTGGGACACATTTCTGTTCGGAAAACATTCAAGCTTGTCGATATGAGATCTTTACACGTAAATTGCATCTGATTTCAGTGTATAAAATATATAAATTTGGTAGATATGCAAGCGTGTGTTCCATGTTTTCCAAGAGAAAATGTGCTGTACAATTAATGAAAATTTGCATAAAAGTGGGAAATTGGCCTATTTCCTGACCTTACTGTGACCCGTGTATATATTAAATCTTAAAACCAACATTCATTTTGTGGCAGGGGTGATAACAGGTTTTTATGGAGAAACTGTTGGATCATTCTGAGAGACACCCATAACCGGGGGCCAAATACTGGTCTTACCCTATCTTGTCCTTTCATTTTCAAGCTTCATAATGATGCATTTTAATTCAAATATTAATTCTTGAAATAATCTTTCCTGGCTGAGGATTGGATATCCTTAAGGCCTTCTGAAAAAATACAAATAATTATAAATATTAAAGAGACTTTACAGCTCGTTTTTCGCAAAATACTGAAACAACAAAAAAATTATCGTAACTTTCTTTAATTCTCTCGCAAAGTTGAAGGTATGACCTTTCCGAAAATTATAGGTTTTAAAAGTAAATAAATCTGGTTTAACTGTAATAAATTTGTTGATTGTAATAGTTTTTGATAGTCCTATAAAAACAACAAAGGTACTTCCGGATGATCTTCAATATGAAGTGTAGAGATCATTAATGAACTTATATGCTTCAAATTTTCAGCATCAGTATCATTTTTACCATTTAACCCACTAGTTTTTAAATAAACACTCTCCATAAATATGGAAATCGAGCTGTAATGTTTCTTTAATTGAACAGGTCTTGGGTCGCTTTTCTCGATAATTATTTATTTTAATTTATTTTCGTAAAATATGTAGATACTATTCAATCCCATTAGTTATCATTAAATTCAATTATATTATTATAATTAAATGTTATAATTCAATGCCATTATACTCATTTCTCGTGTAAAGACTTCAACTTCTCATTTTGGCACCAGTTTAAATTTACATCATTGTTTATTTATTTATTTATTTATTTTTGTTTTATTTACAATATTTTCTTTATTGCACACAATACATGATAATATATTTGTAATTCATAATACAAAGCAATAAGCTAAATATAAATTACTTTCTTCTGTTTTCCAGCAAAAACAGCTGAAATATTCATAAGAAATAATCATACTTTCTTTTTTTCTTTTTCTTCTTGTTCTGTTTATATTATTGTATATTTGTTACTTGTACATCACGTGTATATATATTTTTGTTATTTTTGTTTGTGTTGGAGAGGACAATCTAAGTTGGCTACTCTTGTGTTTAATCCATTTGATTGTTCAATAAAATATGTTTAAAATAATCATACTACGGAAGCCCGTTGAGGCCAGTTCAGAGAAAGAAATATTTTTTATTGCGTTTACTCGCAAAAGTTATTGCGTTTAAACGCAAAATATTGCGTTTAATCGCAATAATTATTGCGATTAAACGCAAAAGATTGCGATTAATCGCAATAATCATTGCGTTTAAACGCAAACAACTTTGCGTTTAATCGCAAGAAATTGCGTTTAAACGCAAACAACTTTGCGGTTAATCGCAAAAAATTGCGTTTAAACGCAAAAGATTGCGTTGAAACGCAATGTTTTGCGTTTAATCGTAATAATTATTGCGTTTAATCGCAATAATTATTGCGTTTAAACGCAATAATATTTTTTGCGTTTAATCGCAATAATTTTTGCGTTTAATCGCAATAATTATTGCGTTTAATCGCAATAATTTTTGCGTTTAATCGCAATAATATTGTAATTAAACGTAATAATCTTTGGTTTTAAAATCAATCATTTCTATTGATCTTCGAAGGATGCAATGGACCCTCGCTAGTAACATATGAGGAGAATGGTGTATTATTCAGCTTTATAGAATCAGATGCTTCTGGACAAGCAATTACTGAATGGTTAAATCATTGGTATTTATTTAAAGAGGAGAAAGAAGTGTCGGTCTAAAAAAATAAAGACAACCTAAGAAAAAAACAAAGCTTCAGCATGTGCAGATATCTGTTAAAGTTTTGCTCAATTGCTTACAAACACAAATGACATTTCTTATAATTGTTTTCTTCACTTTTAAACCTTAAAACGATGCAAACGATTTTAAAGAAGTTTCGAAATAAAAGACCGGAAAATTGATAATGATTGAAAAACTATCACTCCACGTCGCGATCACAAAGTTAAAACCCTGTACATGTACAGAGGGAACAACCGATAAAATGTTTAGACTTATGTATATGTACATGTATATATCATGTATATGTGTATTCACAACCTTTCCATTGATCACATACAACAAACACGAGCATTAATGAGATGGAATCATATGAACTCAAAAATAAATCAAATGAAAACATTGAGCTATGTGTTCTACCAAACTGATATGTCTATTAATACCACTGAAACATTCTTAATTATCTGTAATACCAAAGGAATTGATGAATGGCTGTGTAAAATGTATGTGTTCGGCTCTGATAACTTTAAGAAACTTTGTTGTTAGGATATCATTCATTTGTTAAACGTAAAATATCACAAACTGCAACATTTTCAAAAAGACACAAAACCAAACGGCTATACTTTAAAGAATCGGACCATAGTTTTTATTATAATCTTTGCATTTAAATACAAAAAATTATTGCGATTAAACGCAAAAAACTATTGCGATTAAACGCAAAAAATTATTGCGATTAAATGCAAAAAATCATTGCGATTAAACGCAAAAAATCATTGCGATTAAACGCAATATTATTGTGATTAAACGCAAAACTTATTGCGATTAAACGCAATATTATTGCGTTTAAACGCAATAATTTTTGCGATTAAACGCAATAATTATTGAGATTAATCGCAAAAATATTATTGCGTTTAAACGCAAAAAGTTTTGCGTTTAATCGCAAAAGTATTGCGTTTAAACGCAAAAGATTGCGTTTAAACGCAAAAGATTGCGATTAAACGCAAAGTACTTTGCGTTTAAACGCAATGTTTATTGCGATTAATCGCAATGTTTTGCGTTTAATCGCAATAATTATTGCGATTAAACGCAATCTTTTGCGTTTAAACGCAATAATTATTGCGATTAAACGCAATAAAAAATATTTCTCTCTCTGATCTGGCCTCAACGGGCTTCCGTATCATACACTCTAATTGATGGATATTTTTTAAAATTTTCATGAATAAAAATTAAATATTATTAAAAACCTATTCTATAATATTCATTTTGATGAAGTTTATTTTAAGCCTGTCATTTTTTTCATTTCATGAGGAATTTAAATAATTCTATTCTATTCTTAATATTTCCTCTATTTTTGGGAATTCAGTACTAGTATCTATAAGATATAACACATTTCCCTCTCTTTTTACTTTGAGGATTTTGCTGTCAAATTCCTTTATTTGTTATGATAAACATACTTTATTCTTCTGTTTTTATAACTAGACATTTTTGATTATCTAATTGGGTGAATTTGAAATAAAATGACCAACACATATTAACAACCCCACACTAATATACATGCAATGAAAGTAGATTTCTGTCTCGTAATATTTGAAATGGTGTCTTTATACCTCCCAAATATCCTATTGATATCTGAATTTACAAAAGGCTATGCCTTTAGATCTCAGGAGTGCAACACCTTTTTATGATATTTTGAAAATTCGTTTCTATGGAATTTACTTCATTTACCTTTTGTTAGGATCACCATGGAGGTAGCTCAAACAATTCATTTCATGTACATGTAAAAATGTGACAACTTGATAGTGACACGCATATAAGTTTGCATAAACTAATTGACTATCAATTAATTTTCTGATAGACAATCTAGGTATTAAGAAATAACAAATTATGAAGTGTATGACTGTATGTATAAATACATATAAACATTAAAGATGTGCCATCCAGTGAAAGGCATGGGCACCATGAATTCTTTTTTTTTTCTATTTTAAGTCACCTGAGTAAACTCAGGTGACCTATTTCTATCACTTTTCGTCCGTCGTCGTGCGTTAAGATTTGAACATTTTCAACTTATTCTCTGAAACCACTGAACAAATTTCAACCAAATTTGGCCTATATGATCTATGGGTGAAGGGGAACAAAATTGAGAATTTCATGATCACTGCCCAACCCCCTACCCCCCCCCCCCGCCCCGGGTCTTATGGGTGGGACAAAAGCCAGTAAAATTAGTACAATCTTTTTCTTTACTCCTGGACATCAAGCAGTTTAACTGTTGGTATGATTGTAATCAGCATGCATTGAGTCCATTGCCAAAATTGTGAATTTTATGGCCCCTGGGTCAGGGATTCTGGTTTCAGGGTGGGGCTCTATTGACTACATAGTGAAAATGCATAAATTCTTTGAAAATATTCTTCTCTGCTACTGGGTATTAAATTTACTACACCTAATTAAGTACAAAGTTATGATGAGCAAGAGTGTAAGATCTACCAAAATTGTGAGTTTTATGGCCACATGGTCAGAGATTATGGTGTCAGGGCGGGGCTCTATTGAATATTGATTATATAGTGAAAACTCAGAAAAGGCATTCATTCTTTCATTCTAGGTATTAAATAAACTAATTAAGGACATAGTTATGATGAGGAAGAATGCTTCTACCAAAATTGTGAATTTTATGACCCCATGGTCAGGGGTTATGGTGTTAGGGCTTGACTCTGTAATGATTATATAGTGATAATACATTACATCTATGAAAAGCTTTTTCTTTAATCCTGAGTAATAAGCAAATGAACTATTTATATAGTTATGATGTGCAAGGGCTCTTTTTCCAAAATTGTGAATTTCAAAGCCCCTGGGTCAGCGATAATAAAGAGGGGGGAGGGGGGGGCTCCACTTATATACTGAAAATAGATTGTTTGAAATCTGCTCCTTGGTATTAATCAAACATTTTTGATAAGCAAGTGTGCCTTTTCAAAGATTGTGCAATCTGTAGACCTAAGGTGAGGGGTTCAAGTTTCATAGGAGCACTCCTGATTATTGCTGAATACTACTGATTGGTTGACTTGCATTTTTAATCCCCTATCCTGATTATGGGTATTAATTTAACAAACTAAACAATTGCTAAATGTATAGTTATGATTAGCAATGGTGCTTCTTTCAAAATTGTAAATGCTAAAGCTTAAAGTCAATCATTTGAAAGTTGTTGCATGATGCTTAGGTGACCTATAAACCCACGGGTCTCTTGGTATTATTTAAAAATAATATATACCCATTTAAGGTACAGTATATCTCTCTTATATATGTACATGTATTAACATGCAGAGGGCAATAATAAAGTTTAGGGTCGTTGATCACTATGGACTTTATCACACGGCGCAATAAAATATTTACAAATATATCGACTTACCTTACTTTAGATGCTATGTTCATGTACCAAAAATTTACAAAATGATGATTGTATTATAAAATCAAAATCATTCTAAGAAGAAAACATTCTTGTTTTAATCCAAGCCTTGTGAATAAACAACTAAACTGATGCTAAATGAAGTTTTATGTCAGTCGTGTTAAGTACATGGAGCATTCGCTACGCGTTTTCCTTTTTTTTCCCTAAAAAGCATTTAACTTCAATCTTCATCCAAACTCCGAATTGTATTCAATACTTTTTTTTCATACACCGTTCCTCACGTCAAATTTGAAACTCTGACGAAAAACAATGATGCCCGAAAAATATTCGAAGATATAAATCGTAGTCCATCGATGAAAGCAAGATAAACAGTCGCTAGCATCATGATGAATATGTCTTAGTCATCTCGGAAATAAATTTTAATAAAGTTATGTTTTTCTCATTTTAAATTTGAAATATCAGCTTTTTGCATAAGCGTCGGTAGCAAGTTGCTTATGAGAGAAGCTGATATCCTGCTTTTCGAGACAATCTGTAATATGTAAACATTTTTTTTTTAGATAAAGATTTTTTTTATTAAAAGCATGGAACATTTCTTATCAACTTATCTTACATTGTAACATAAATTAGTTTGCTCATTAAACCAAGCAATGATTGATTATAAAACAAAAAAATATTTTGCGTCATAAAAATATTTCTTACTTAGAAAGACATGCTTTCAACAATCACATGCTTTTACTCTGGGTTTTCTTAACATGCAAGTTTAGTCGCGCTTTAGATATTGCAATATCGTCAATAAAATCTGCTACAAAAGCAGTACCTTTTGTGGATAGACTATATAAAGCATTTCAATTCACTTGTCTTTGTTTACTTTAAAATTGCTAAATATTGTACATTTTTCGGTTTCTTTATTGATTTCGTCCTGTTGATTTGCAAGGGATGAACATAATAGGTATAACAACGTTCACAATACTTTAAATTGTAGGTGTTTTACAAATTCTCAGACATACAAAGTGGCTTTCGAGTATATTATGTAGCAGGAAAGATAACTCTAAAAAGAACTTTGATACAAAATGTGTTTGAAAATTGTTTTTCTTGATTAATAAAACTGATTTTATCATTTTCTTACTGTAATTATAAATAATTATTCATTTTTTAAAAATAGTTTCTGGAGTCCTCCATAATTTTTCCATCCAAGTTTTTCATTAAGAGATTTCTTTATTTAACATCAATTACCAGTAACTTCTTTATAATACAGCTGCAAATCAAGAATTTTATTTCGGGGTTGGGGGTGGGGTCATCCCGGTAAAAAAGCATCAAACTCAAAAAAATTGACAAGCAAATAAAGGAAAAAAGTACCCTCTAGTAAAAACGTGTAAATCCTATTCTGGTGGTGGTTGGGGGGGGGGGGGGGGCAAATCTCACGGACAAATCTCATTAAAAAAATACAAGACCGAAACAAGACCAGTTAAAACTGAGTTTCGTGTTTCTGTGCTTTTTAAGTAGAATAACATTGTTGCACTTTATTTTAATTCAAAGTGACGATGAATTTAAATATCTTATTGCGGTCTTGGGCAACAACATTTGAGCTTCAGGTCCAACAAATTAAAGCCATGTATGGCGTAACTGATCCAAAAATATTTTTTTGAAAAATACAAAATTAAGTAAAGAAATATATTTAATACATTTAAATTAAAACTTTTCATACAATTCTGAACACGGAGAACACCTCGTGTCATCTAATAATATGATTTTACCTTCTCTGTAATGTGTTATTTAAATCTTTTGTATTTTCTTCCGAGTCGGAGAAAATTCCAATAATCCAAATTAAATTGTGATATCTTTGTAACGCAATTGACTTAGATTTTGTAATTTACGGAAAAGTTCTATCTTTATATGAAGTAATGATACAAATAATAAGTTCTTATAAGAAGATGGGCGCATTTGGCGTGTGATCTGCAGGAATCAAATGTACGAAACATTTATGGTTTAAATGTCTATGATTTGGTTGGCTGGTTACATAGCTGGTCAGACCAAAAGGTTTTTTTTTTTCTTTTAGTTTGAACGACCTTGTGTGATTGAAACATTTATGTCCGTTTTTCCTAGGGGGTATTAAAACATAGTAATGTTCCAAAAAATTAACACCTAAAATATTTCATGCATAGACGCTTAAGCTTGATACGTGTGAATGTCACAGTACATTATAGAATAGAAGATCGGAATTGATTTCGCTCGAGAACCAAACTGAACCAAAATTTATGTACAACAAAATTTTAATACATGATCAGATGAAACGAAACTGACAAAATAAATGGTTCTTGGCATGAAAAAAACCCAACCCATT
>NW_026919963.1:0-16408 GCF_032062105.1 Saccostrea cuccullata
AACCGCGTTAATTCCTTTGTTTGCATTTTGTTATTTAAGTGAAAACTTTAATTGCATCCTGTAATTCTGTAACCAGAACATTATTTTTAAATGCAAATCTGTTCTTTGCTTTCAATTGAAAAAAACAACAAAGGAACAAACAAAAAAACAAATAAATAGGACCCCAAACACCTAATAAGTCACCTGAGTATATGACAACATGTACAATATCCATTGAAATATATTCATTGTACATGATTTCAAAAACTTAATATACTGACAAATTAAGTTTTTATTCCGCAAAACAATATAATTACAAAGATCAGGAATTAACAAAATTGTTAATCTAGTATTCAGCAACAATGGAATAAGTATAAAGAGATCAAACAGTAATCAATCTTAAAAAGATGTTACATTTGTCTTTGACATTCCACTGAGGAATTTTCATTTTTTCAATTCGCATTAAAAGAAAGATCCTCTACATTTTACATTACCCTTCCAACAGCTAGGGTGGGCGAATAATTAAGTCAGGATCAAATGTCTGCTTCACTGTAGATTTTGCTGATTTTTTCTTCCCATAGTACCGCCACAGAGTATCTACAGGAAATATGCACTAATTCACTTCATAGTTTTCAAGAAAAAGGTTTATGTATTTGCGTCTTATGAAAACATTCTGCATTAATTTATCCACTCATCCAATACTATTTTAAACGTTTAAAATGAATTAAGATATACCTTGACATGTTCAGTTTTGCACTGACTTGTATATCTCAGACAGACTTCTTTGAATGTAGAATTCGACAAAGAACTTATATAGTTTTGTCGAATGTTTTCCTGTACATCAGCATTTGTACAATCCCCATCGTAGTAAGAGTCCATTTTTGTTGTCGCTGTATTTATGTCGTTCTGTTCTGTAAATTTACAATAATCACTTTAACAATAAGAATAAAAATTAACCTATTATACTACTACGATCACTACTTCTAATTCTTTGTACTCTTTACTCTTTAAAAATGGTAAATAATTATATGATGTCTATTAATTTTTTAAATGTAAGAAATCATATAATTACTACTTTGAATGCGTATAGCTAGAGTAAGATATATTATACTGGGATATTTAAAATTAATGAAGACTTAAGAACTACAGAAAGTGACAAAAAAGTTAACAGTGTCAAACTTATGTTCACAAACCTATAATAAATAACACTTTGTCACCTATGGATACAAAAGCCTCTTATTAAATAATGAATTGTTCGACGAAAAAACATCAATAATCATGAAAAATCCTTTTTTAAGCACAAAAGGTATGTTTAGATTAAATCTACTCAGTCTAGTTGATGTATTATGTTTTGTGTAATACTTTAAGACTATTTTTTATTATGATCAGATTACAGAAACCACTTAAATAATATTTTTGATGTAAAGAGTACTTAGTGTTTATTCTCAGTTAAGGGAAATACTTATAAAATTTTCTTGCAACAAAACAACAAATAAGGAAAATGGATGGCACGTTTAAAGGACAGTTCCTTATTGCTTGCCTTGCAAATGATTATAATACTAAAAAATTAGAGTTTTCTGTTCATCTAAAAAACTCTTTATGAAAATAGCTAATGAGAGTTCTTCATTCATATCATACAGTTTTTTTTACTATGTTTGATTGAAAACGTGTTTTATTACATCCCAGAACCAAACTTATTACCAACACCCGACAGGCAGTAAAATTATGTGTGTACATACAAAGTGAGAGTTTGGTTTGGGTTAGGTTTGATTGTGCAAAACACCCGAATTTCGGAAAAATATGACATTGACACGACAAAAACCGATTTGCATATCTCTCGCTTTAGTTGCATCTGAATTACAGACTGTTATGTTATTTTTGTAAATATTAAACAAAATCAGAACTAAATTAAACGTGTAAATAAGATATTCAGTGATGATCTGACCATTAATTTTTGGCAAATTTAAGATTTGAAAAACATATAATTTTAAACGGTCCTAAATATAATGGACCCATATCCTTAACTTGATGACGGAATTTCATAAATATTATGAATTCTGTAGAAGGTGGCGCCAGGCGATGGGACGGATATAAGACAGATATGAAAAAAGACGACGTTGAAACTTTGTCAGAATGGATTAAATGCATCGTATCTATGTTACAATCGCGTATTAAAAGATTCAGGGAAATATGAAATGGAAATGAAAACCATCTTTCCTTCTGTATTCAACAATTCAGAAGTGAAAAAAATGGATAGGTTACATGATCAGTATGTACTGGTCGCTGCTGACAAAGCAAGTAACAACGTTGTCTTAGTTTGTAAGGCTTATTATATAAATTGTATTTTAGAACTTGAATTTAATACTACAAGTGGTATTCCAAATTAAACTCATACTTTTCTTTCTAAGGAAAAACTTCAAAAGTGTAATGCAACAATATATTCAAGAAGTGGTGTAAATCAGGCGTGGATACATAAAACTTCCAAGTAAGTTTAGGAAGATTTGAAATCACAAGATTTTACCAAAATCAACATCTTAAAAACTTAAGACTTTTCAACTTTTTACACAACCATTCCCCACGATAAATTAAAGTCCAGGCTTTTGGGTATTATTGACATCTGCTTTTTCAATAAAAATGGAACTCGTAAATTTACTTACATTGAGCATTTGCAAAATTATTCTGTTAAAAGCATTCTGGTTGTTCACAAAAGTTCTCTAAAGTTGAAATGTTGAAAAAAAGATTTTTGAGTTTTTGATTGACATCAACTATGTTATTTTTTGAGATCATGTCTTCCAACAATCTATTGGAATTCCAATTGGTATCATTTTGTCCAAAATCTTGTACGTGAAACAAAGAAAATACTTGCTGTGAACTTTAACTCGACATTAAGATATATCGCTGACGTATTGTCAATTAACATTGGTAATTTCCATTCTTATGTCGATACGATATAACCTGGTGAGCGTGATATTAAAGATACAACAGAATCTGAAACATTTGTTTATATTTGAAAAAATTACTTGAAAAAGACGCCAATGGTTATTTAACAACCAAGCTCTATGATAAACGTGACGACTTTAACTTTACAATGGTCAACTTTCCTTACTTATACAGCAATATACCTTCAACATATGCATGCAGTTTATATATCTCATTGATTCGATACGCAAGAGCATGCTCTACGTATGAACAATTTCTAAAACGGAATAAATTATTGACAAGCAATGTAAAGAAAGAAGAACATCAGCAGTGTAGAGTTTTCATTTTGTAAGTTATGTGGTCGATACGATAACCTCGTCAGCAAATTGAATACAAATTATCATTGAGCCAAATGCTGACTGACGTTTTTCATACTAATTGTTATTCTATTATTTATACACTAAATCGACGATGGGTTTTCCTATTATTTCCCGATCATGACAAGGAGTATACGGCGGGTATGACCGAGCGGCAGGGGGTGCTCACTCCTGCATGGCATCTGATCCCAATTAAGATATTTTGTAGGTTCGTGTTTTCTCTGCTACTATTTTGTATTGGTTTGATCTTGAAAACAGTTTGTTATCTCCATATGTTTCATTTATAACTTTTCATAACATCTCATTTTATCAATTATTAGAACAATCCTGGAAATATAATTCACATTACAACTTTACCATTATGTTTGGAGGAGATAGTACAATTATACACATTGTTTTAATTGTATTTTCATAGGAAACAAACTTTAATCACAAAAAATATGCCTACATAAACAGCCCAGCATTGGAATAGCATCCTTTGTTTGCCACAGTCCGCTTATTCACAAAGTTACATTTCATTAGAAGGGTGTTTTGGTATAAAATAATTTCCTTCCTGTTCGCAGATTGTTTTTATTTGAATAAAGATGTGTAAAAAGTTTTTCATCTAAAGATTTAAAAACTTACTTGAACAATCTGGAATAGGAAGGGCATTCTCTGGTATCCACTGTCCATGGTCTTTTCCACTGTTTCCGCAGACCAACATCTCATAAAAAGGGTATCCAGGCTTAAAGTCAAACCCTTTCTGACACTGAACCTGGCAAAACTTTCCATCCAACCACGAATCACAGGCAACAGCGCCATTCTTTGGTGGAATAGGGTCGTTAGCACAAGCCCGAAAAACTGCAAAGAAAATAGATTTTATAACTTTCATGATCGTGAGCTTCTCCGAAAATTTGCTAATACACAACTTTTTTTTGCTAAGCAGCAATTATAGGAATATATGTCATTTATAGACATTTTTAGCAACTCTCATATTAATGAATGAAATTTATTGAAACTCTGATGGAGTCTTTATAATATAGTGCCTTTTGTACCTTCTATTTATGTTTGATGAGTCACGTATTTGGGGTTTACTATAAATAGACATGGTAATTGCTATTCTTTCTATAATATTAAGGGTATCCATCTCATTCGCAGCTAATAAAAAATGGGCATTTGCTACTGTTACCAAATGGAATCGAAAATATCACTTGTAACCATAGTGCTTACATTTGGATCTGCTAATGCAATAAAAAAACTAAAAATTTTTTAAAGGATTCATTATTGCATCATTTGTTACAGAAGTTTCCGCTAAAAATGAATTTTCAAAGTACTTTGCTTCTCCTCTCTCAAGAAGAAGATATGTTGAGGTCATGTGACATTTTGAATATTATAAATCATTCATGTACTTTACATAGAAAATGACTGGCATATTTGATTTTATTATCATTATTATCGCAATAAATTTCTTGAACAATACTTACTTTAATACCTTAAAAATTCATTAATAACAAGTTTGAATTACATTTTTAATATATATTTAAGAAATAATATCAACAAAATTAGGAAACGTTAAGATGAGAAAATGTCAAGCAAACGAATATTAATACGTGGTTATCAATATTTTGAATTAAAAAGTTATGTTTGAATAATTGCCCGCGCCCATTGTAGGATTCTTACCTTCACAATAGGGATATGTTTTCCCAAAATCCCAGTCGACATACTTTCCATTCCTACTCTTGACACAGTTTGTAATGTTGGTTCCCACCAATACAGATCCGATTCTACATGAAAAATAACACTGCGCGCCATATCGATATCCCCAAGGACAGTTCACAGACAGGAAATTATTGTCAAACAAAGGTGGACAAGAATACACTGTAATGAAATCCGAATAAATATTAGCGAGCGCAGCGAGCGTCGCGAAGCGACGCTCGTCACTGCGAGCTCTTAAAGCAACGCCTGTGCGAAGAGAAAATTCGGACTACTGCACATTCATTCGATAGAATTTTTTGACGCCGTATTTGGACCCACAATGCATCACTTGTTAAAGCTACGTTCTCACGAGAATAGCAGCAAAAGTTCAACTAAAAGTAAACATGCCCTGATTTAATTGATAAATATTGAAGATAAATAGTAAACGAAACGTTCTTCATTTACTTTCGGCACTGTTCATGCTTCTTTTTGGAAATGTAACTTACATACGACGTCATCAAACTACCCATAGTCCTCTGCGTCTCCGCATTTGGTTTGGTACAAACGAACTCTGGCGGAAGTTTGACGACGTCATGTGACGTCAGAGTCTAGAGGCACCAAATATCACGTGCAGTTTGACGAGCCCGATCTTAATTATAACAAAATAAAATATAGATCTGCGCTCGCCATAACGGTCGCACCGTCAACATATTAGTTAGACTTCAGTAAGACCTTAAAACCACATACCAATCTTTTGTTATTAAAATCCCATTATTTCGTTATAAAAATAAACAAATATCAAATATTAATGCAATGATTTATATCTTCTATGTCAGTAAAATATCAATTCTGCCGATCTAGAGAAAATCTGATTCCGCTCAGAAACCCAAGAAAGATTGTAGGAATTTATCATCTATAAAAGACGTCTACATATACTGATGAATGGCTTCAAATTTAGACTTAACATGGCACCCAACGTTTTTTGGCAATGTGAATTCCTTATCATGCCAACGACTACCCTGGCTCGTGTCCTCCATTTTAAGGTTTATTTCAAAAGACCGGTTTCTTTTTTTTATAAAAGTGACTTGAAAATATCCAAGATATAAATAATTGTAAAAGAATTGAGTCATTTTTGTTGATTATGAACACGATGAAATAAAAAACCAAATATTTTAAAACTATGAAAGTATTTGTACCCAAGGGGATGACCATTTTTCACATCACTGTTTATATTTGCGGTATCATTACCTTTCATAGATAATGTCACTGTACATGGTCTGGATTTGTTGCCTGACTGGTCCACGGCTGTATATGTTACTTGATATGTACCAGCCTCAATTTTGTCTCCAGGAGAAATTCCCCCAGTCTTTTTTAAGGTAATGATTTTGTCAGCGTTATCATACACAGATGGTTCATCCCAGTATATCCTTCCACTACTAGAATTTTTATCCGCTGTACCATCGGCAAAGGGGTTACAGTTTAGTATTTTTGATTTTGATACATCTAAATAAAAATGTTTCCCCTGATGATTTAAGAGTATATAGGAGCATATGAATGACAAGTAACCCCGAAACACCAAAAATCAAATACAGAAAGAATAACCAAGAAGAAAACTAGACATAAAAAGCAACGAAAATGAAATTTCTGTTGAATCTACTCACCAATACAGGGTGGAAACGATCCCTGCCAATTTCCATCGTTTGTACAAAGTTTTAATCTGTTCTCTCCTTGAGGAATGTCAAATCCAGGTGGGCATATAAATGAGCATTCGCTTCCATACTCAAACTCATTGGTGCAAATGTACGAGAAACTTTCATTTTTTGCAGGAAGTGGCGGGCAAAACTCTAAAACAACCAAAATATTTACATTGATCTTCAATTCTTATAACCATTGCATTATTTTATATATAGGCTCATCCAAATTGACCATTTTAAAAATCTCTTGACTCAGTGTAAAAAGAAAATGGATCGGGCGGTATGCGGAACAATTTTTTTCTTTGAAAATTTCAACATACATGTTGAAGAATAAGAATATTCAGGGGGAAAAAAGAAAAAATATAGATCTCTGAAAGTTAAGAGAATTTTTGAGTTTGTCCATTTCAGTCAGTTTGTCTGGAGAGACAATGTAAAAAGATTGCCTCAGAATCCACCCCGAAATCAAAGTTATAAAAAAATATTGTAGAATTTCTCATCATCATCATCTGAGTATTTTCACAGCATTTTTATAAAAATGCTCACTCCTCAATGGCACCCGATCCCACCTTTGAGTTTTTAGCGGCCCATGTTTCCTCTGCTCCAAAATTTGTATTTTTAGCTTGAGTGATGTTTATGGCTCCATATACTTCATTTCTTTTTTATTCAACTAAGAATTTTTGGTACATAACTTTAAAAATGCGATGCCAACCTTTGAAGTGTAAATCATGCTGCAAATGTTTGTATTTGTTCATATTAAGTGTGTGTGTTTATTTCTTTAATTTAAACCCAAAACCCACAACCCCTCCCTTCTTTTGAAAGATATGTATACTTATAGACTCTGAGCTGAGTCGTATGTGAAAACAATGTACTACATAGGAAATTTAGCATAAATAAAAAAAAAAACAGAAGTCTCTGCCGAGACTGTAGCCCTGCTGTATAATGCATTATATTTAAATTAGACCAAAACTTTAGGAGTAGCATTTTGAAAGTATTTCACAGAAATATCTAATTTTTTGTTAACAACAACAACGTTAATCGAGGTCAAAAACCGATGTATAGATTATTTTTCTTAGTGTAGTCTACAAGTTTGCTAATTTATATTGAAATCAGATTAAAACTGTAGGAAAAATAGCATTTTGAAAAATTGTTTATAGAACGAAGGAACCTTACTATCCAGTACTCTTCTAGTCACTAACCAGTAGAGCTAAAAAAATGAATACATGTAGTACAGGTCTGAAGAAAAGATATATTCTGGTACACACTTCAACATACATCTGTACATAGTTGTCGTAATTTACAACAATCACAACAAGTCCCAGTTCTGTATAATGATACCAAAACATTTTCAAAACCTAATGTAAAATATGCTTAAAAGTTAAATATTTTCACAAAGGAAATTATGTAAAATTTTTATCGTTTAGCATGGGAGTGAGAAGAGCATGATTTTTCCTTCGCTAACTTCACACGTTATGCCCAATTCATTGATGAGGTAGGCGAAACTCTCTGCAGCGCATTTTCATAAGTTAGAAGAAGACAGAAATGTCACCTTTACACAATGGAAGTTCCCCATTCCATCTGCCATCGTATTGGCACTCCAGTTGATGTTCACCAAAGAGGCTATATCCACTTTTACAATCAAATTCACACTTGCTTCCTAATCTGTCATCGTAATCTGTACACACTCTAATTAAGCCAGGGCCCAGCACAAAACTGGGACATCGTGTTGCTTGAAAAATAAGATACACATTGAAGGAATGTAGAGAATTAATTTAAAAATGAAAATGAACTAGTTTTATTGTTTGCAATGTTTTCTTTTTTGGTGTTATTCTGAGAGAGAGAGAGAGAGAGAGAGAGAGAGAGACCTGCTATATGGATGGTAAAGGAACACAGTTCAATGTTTTCATTCCTATCGAAGGCGAAGTAGCCTATTTCTGTCAGACCTTGGTAGGTATCTTCTTGATGATTCTTGCTTACCATTTTATGAATTCTATGTGTAAATCAGAAAATCAAAAAATATAAACTTCGCAACATTTGAAGGACATTAAAAACATAGCAGGGTTCTAGGCACTATGAAAGGAAAATTGCAGATCATTCGATGAAAGGTCCCATTGTCCAATGGCCCCGAGAGCCGAGAAAAGTACATATAATCAATCAATTTATCAAGCAACCAAACAAAATTAGTCCATTACCAAGTTCATTCTGTTCTTTGGACTTATTCATTTGTTTCATATCGAATTAAAATCGTACTTGACAGATCCAACTTTTGAATTATTTGTACACGGATGCGACCAGTAAACACCGATGGATAACATTCCCTTTTCTCTCTTTACTTTTATATTTCTCAGCCAATCCCAGGCACTGGAAGGGGTTGTGTCAACTTTCAGGAAAAAAAAAAGTAATGCGACAGAATCGTCACACTGTACATTTATACTTTTGGAAGATCTAAGGACCTTTGAAGGTTTTTTTTCTTATTAGTAAAAAGGAAACATTTTGTTATTGAAAAGTCAAATATGAATAAACTCGATAAAATGACAATGACGTGTGTTACAAGAATTTTTTTTGAAATTAATATTATTCAGAAAAATTATTTTTATAACTTTTCATATGTGATTTTTAAATAGTATTTGGAAATCAGACAATAAAGTAATAAAAAGAAAAAAAAACATACAATTATTAGATAAAATTATAAGAATACATTTTACATACATCTTTGACCACTGTTATAGAGTGAATTTTTCCCATACTCCGACTGAAAAAGAAAATAAAAACATACAAACATATTTCTCAATACATGTATTTAATATATATATATATATATATATATATATATATATATATATATATATATATATATATATATATATATATATATATATATATATATATATATAAAATCCAATAAATAGTCTCAGTGGTCGTAATTAAATACTTAAAGAAAAAAATAAAAACACGAAAAACTCCAGTAAAGCTTTAGGCCTTTCATTCTATCTTCAGAAGCTTTACAAAATAAACAACTGTAGTAACATAGTAACGTTACACAATAATTGGCGGAGTATATATATAAAATCTGTGAATAAAAAATCACAGATACTTACCAACCCTGTTGAGTCGTAACATTGTGCAAAGTAGAGGCCACAAACTAACAGTAAAAGACAACGGATCCCGTTTGTAAACATCTAGGCAAACCCAAGCGGCCTGTTCGCCTTCAGTACGGATAAAGTTAGACCCAGCGTCTTAAGTTGAAATGTTTGTTAAGTGCTAATTTGACATAAATATAAAGAAGGAAATGTTTTTCGTTTTAGCAAGGGATCATTCTTCCAGTGGAGGTAAGTCAGTTATTGATATTTTATCGTTTATATTTTATATTTATATTTCATCGTTTATCCACTTCTGCATATGCAGAAGTGGATAAAACGTAAAAAAGGAATATATTTAAAAATCATTTTATCTTTAAAAAAAATTGTCATGTGTATATTTTTAAAGATTTCATTTTTGTGCTTTTATTATGTAGTTTGATGATATCAATGAAAGATAAAATAATTTAAAATTAAATAGATTTAACTTACATTAATTTGAAAAGTCAAATATGAATAAAGTCAATAAAATGATGTGGTATAAAACTTGAAGTAGGATTTTTTATCGTTTACAGATTTAAGCAAATTAACAAATATAGCAATATCCGAAAAAAAACTATTCAAAGTTATATAAAATTGATGAAAGAAGGTAATATTAATGTAAATAATATGTTTTATGCATTCTTTTAAGAAATAGATAACAAGTTTATAAACTTCAATGGGAATTGAAGTGGGTCGGTCATTTGATCAAATCCTGTGAAGGCCGAAGGCCTTTTCAGAAGATTTGATCACGTACCGACCCACTTCAATTCCCATTAAAGTTTATAAACTTGTTATTTATTACTTATATACTTTTGAGACAGACAATTGAATATTTCCGAATATAAATTATTGCACTAACCGTCCGTCGTAGATTTTAAAAATGACGCAAGGTGTAAATCGGCTTGCATGGCGGTTACGCTTCGAATACATTAGGCTAAGGGATCTATTTCGAAGGGAAATTTTGTGAAAGGCTACTTGTGATCAGTAATAGTGAACAGATTGTTGTCTGGGAATATTTCGATTCGTGAAAATTGTTAATCGATGCTGAAAAGACACGAGAAACACGTCCGAAGTTTGATGATAAAAAGTTGGAGGAATTTCGGTCGAAAGGGATGGATGCATCCGATGGATTGAGACACTTGTCCGAGCCGGTTAATTTGCAATTTAATCAAAAAACATTCTACGATTTAAGTAACTAAAGGCATCCTTTTCCTAAAACACTGTAAAACCCAGAGACACTGGCTACAGCTTAAATATTAAACTACGAAAACGCCGAGGTGTTTGGCAGCTGTTCATGGCATGATTGCAATGATATTTTCCGACAGATTTACACATTTATTGTGAGTAGAATTTAAAGATAAAATAATAGTTTTTCATGAAAATTTAACAAAAGGTCTACTCCAAAAATAAGGATGAACGTTAGAGACTGTGCAGCTGACAAAAGTAACAAAAAAATGTAAACAAACGTAAATGTAAAACTGTCGAAAGCCAAAAAATGTATGAAATACTTGTTTACATTTTAAATAAAATAATTATTATTTTACTTGCTTATTTTGATCTTTTTTATACATGAAAAGCAGGCAAAGCAGGTCATTTCATAATTTATGTACCGGAGGATATTATTGCGCCGTGTGATTAGGTCACGTATTGACATCTGACCTCTGACAAACTTCATACATAATTGAAGATATTTTCTCTCTGTATGTTCATATAATGGAAAGATACCACAAATGTATATATTTATAATTTTACATTTCTGTGGTTAAAATGTAGTGTTTGTAATATATTTTTGTATATCACAGGTTTCAGAGTTAACAAATTTAGGTAATGCATAGGCTCAGGTTTCGGGGTTTTGCGGTAATTAGACGTTAGATATTGTCACAGATATCATGTGATTGTTATCACTGTTAGATGCAGCAAGTGTTGGTACACGTTATGTTTTGTACGAAATGTATCCAGATTATAGGTGACTAAAATAAGCATCTAACGTTTGTATAATGCATCTAAACAGGAAAAGCATTTTAATTACAGTAATTGCAAGGTCATGTAAGTTATTTTGATTTTGAAATATCATGGTGTGTCGATTCAGAGACATCTCCGAGTTAGGTCGGAATCATAGGGATACTTATTTCAAATGTTGCAACAAGTGAAGATAACGCACAGTATTCGAGATCTAAAATCCATAAAACAATACAAAATAGGAGCAGAGCAAACACGGACCCCCGAAACATCAGAGGTGGGATCAGGTGCTATGGAGGAGTGAGCATCCCCTGCCGACAGGTCACACAAAAATCATTTAAAATCAGCTGAATATCGGCAGGGATAATGTAACTAATGCCTAGGTCACATTTCCCGGCCGGTAGTCGTAATCGGCCGATGTATATTACATCGCTCATGCATTGGTGAACATCGTTCGTACATCGGTCGATTACGGGCCAATATTTGGGCGAACATCGACCAATGATCGGTCGTTATCTGTTGAACACCACTCAACTCCCCGTTGACCTCAAATTCAACGGATATTGGACGATGCTCGGCCATACATCGGCCGATCCTTGAAAAATGTGTTTAGGATGGGTTGCCGATGAGGAGCGATGTGAGTGATCGTTGTAGACATCGCTGAATTTTAACTACGAATTATTTCCTACCGATGACCCCACCGATTCGCAAAAAAAGCCTCAGTCACCGTCCGATTACTAGCGGTGCCCGGCAAGCAACCACGCCATTTTCATCAAAAAACGCATCGGTTTCTCATCGTTTACCCCATCGCTGGATAATGTGACTTATACTCAAGGTATTTTCAAATACACAGCTCATCCTAGCAATGCATACTTTGGATGAAACTTAGTCCTAAACTGAATGATTTCTCACATTGATTGTTATGTACCCATCTGCTTTTTTACAGAGATATAAAAGAAATTAATGAAGAAACGGACTTGTTTGATTGGGATATAGATATCACATAGCATCAAAAGAAGTGATATAATTGTCCCTCTACAATGCAGATAGAGAAAATACACTTCTTTGCTATCATCTTGCTTTTTTCTACACACAATGTTACACCTGGTAAATAAATTATCATGTCTGCTAATATGCCTTGATATATCTTTTTAAGCAAATATTTCTTGCTTAAAATCTTACTTAATTTGGAATTATTATCTAAACTGTATCATGTATAATTCTTCGCAATGCTTCAATATACTTCTAGATCTTTTAGTCTTCATCATCATCATGCAGTATCATAAATATGTACAAGTTCTATAACTTGTCTAGTAGGCGTTTTAAGTTGAATAGTTCTTAATCTTCAAAATGCTCTAGAAAGATCTACTATGCAAGAACTGCATAAAAAATCCCAGAAAGTTGCTATGATATCGTCATTATGTGTAACAACTTATCTAATGTCAGTTCAAACTTGAACTTATTTAGTAATGGTATTTTTAATAACCTTTACATCTCCTGTCGTCTCTTAAAAATATATTTTTATCGTGTACTTTAATCTAAAGTATCTTTTTAACTTGTGCTTATATTTTTCGTGAAGTAACTTTCCATTTTTTATTAGCAGAATGTGGCGACAGAACTGGTGACATTGTTTTCATTCTTGACTCTAGTGGAAGTGTTGGGGCAGGCAATTTCGATAAAATAAAACAATTTTTAAAAGCAACGACAGATGGATTTAATATTGGTTCAAATAGCGTCAGAGTGGGAATAGTACCCTTCAGTACATCAGTATACAATACAGTTCAGCTGACGTCTTTTGATTCTAACTCTGCTCTTAAATTCAGCATCTCTAATATCCCGTATAACAGTGGAAGTACAAACACATCCGGCGCTATTCGGTTTGCTCGTATTTCGAGCTTCGGGTCGTATAGCAGAAACTTTGTTCCCAAAATAGCAGTAATCATTACTGACGGAAAGTCGAATGACAAGTCTTCGACATTGTCTGAAGCCCAATTATTACGTAACAATGGCGTCATAATCTTTTCTGTTGGAGTCGGTGACGGTATTGATACGTCTGAACTTCAGGGAATGGCAACAAAAACTTCCTATGTGTTTGATGTATCTACCTTTGATACTTTGAATTCAATTCGAGACAATCTAGCAAAACCAAAATGCAAAGGTGAGCATTGATTAAAATAAACTTTCCTATTTGTATTAATTTAAGACAATGTCAAATATTTGTATTTTCGAACATTTTCTTATAAAATAAAACTGCATTCTGGGGGGTCTTGTTTACAAACAAATTTGGCATTTTCCCTGTTTCTCTATATGGACATACATAATATATATTAAAAGTATCAATGTGTCTGATATTTGTTTTGTTTATTTGTTAATTTTTTTACTGCAAAAAATGGAAAAGAATCAACCAAGTGCTAAAATTGCATATATTAGTTAATGAAATCTATGAACTAATTTGTTAAAACAGTAAAATTTTCAGTTTCAATTACCAACGAGTTAATGCAGTGGCATTACTGTTTCGTCAATTATCCATTTTATGTTTGCAGTTTGTTGTCTGCCTCTCTTCAATGCCTTCTTTTCCTGTTCATCTCTTTTACTGTCTTGTGTTTGTTCTTTGTGTTTGTAAGCTTCGAATTCAGCCGTAATTACAAACTTGTTAGGCTTACTTGATTTTGAAGCCCTCATAATGAGATCAGGAAGTAACAGAATATTTTCCTCCTAGTCCAGTTTCATTATCCAGTATTCCTTTTGTTGTCTACAGAATGGAATTTTTAAGTCAGATAATATATAATCCTACCAAAATTCTAAACTTAATCAAAGTAAATCGATATTCTAATTCGCAGAAGATTTTTATAAAAGAATATTTCTCACTTTGCAACGGACACTAGTGTCGAGTTCAGACATAAATTTGCAGATTTCTAGTATCAATTAAAGCTTTTTAATATCAATGGCAACATTTTTTTCAGTAACTTCATGTGGTCACCCTGGCACTCCAAATAATGGTAACCTCCATGGGAGTGATTTTTCCCAGGGAAAATCTGTGATCTACAGCTGTAAGACGGGGTATAAACTTGTCGGCAATCAACAGCGGACCTGTCAAAGGGATAAGATTTGGTCTGGAAATCTCCCATCATGCATTTGTGAGTTAAGAATATTATTTGATTGCTAATTGCAAATTTTTCATTTCCTTTATCACTCCTAAAGGGGATGCTTTAATTTTCTTCCAAAAGAAGAATGTTACTTACCGGGTACATTATCCCTAAGATAAACGATTTTGTAATAAAGAGACTACATGATGAAGAAATTTGGATCAAAATTTTCTAGCTGTATTTCTTGCTGTAAAAGTAAATCAATCTGAAACAAAATGTTAATCAAGTAATCATTATAAACTATTGCTTACTACATACTAGTATTTGGACTTTCGTGGTAAAGTTTAAACAAACATCATACACATGACACAGGAGGTTTAAGTGTTGACTAAGTCAGAAATTGTTTCATAATTTTAGGGACTTTAATCTGTCCTGCAATAATGCTTTTAAATCTTCCGATTCTACCAAATAGTAAAACTTAGAAATATAGGTTTTCTTCAAAAAATTATAAAAATTCTAAAAATTTATAGTTGTGAACATGTGCAATAGTAATCCTTGTCAAAATGGCGGAAGTTGTATAGATGGCGAGGATCGATACACCTGCAACTGTATCCATGGTTACACAGGTGTTCATTGCGAAAAAGGTTTGTACTTGTTTCAACCATATCATTGTATGAATTCAGAAGAATAAGGAATCATTTAAAACTATGTTTTTCAAAAAATATTTTTAAAATACTAGACTTCAATTATGTTTTTTATCTCTGGAAATTGTTTATAATGAATATTAAGTGATGAATTTTTGGCACTTTATTTCGGTAATTTGATTAATGTATATATACAGAATGTATATTATTTTGAATACACAGGGAAAAGTGATTCAAGTGATATTCATGGTATTATATCTTAATTTGGAAATGATATGATTTTCATGCAAAATTGTATAAATATTCATGCGAATTGCATAGGAATGAATTTTTATGATATTCACATAATTTTTAAGACGAATTTTTATATGAAGTTTTCTTTGTTAGATATTTATGCAATATGCTCTTTATGTAAAATTCATATGAAAAATATGTCAAAAGCATTTAAAGTGTTCATATAATTTACGAATGCATTGTTCTCCTCTATTGTTCATGCTTAGAATTCACATGAAATTTATGTGAATTTCATGTAAAATCTATCTGAGTCTCTTTTGCCTGTGTATAAGTGTAACTCTTTTTTTAAAATTCTACCGGTAATGTAAGATATCCAACCACCGATTAAGAGGTACTGCCCCCCAGAAATACAACGAGATTCATCATCACCACTCGTCAACATCACATGGAGTGGACCTGACTTCTACGACCCTTTTGGACACAATGTCGAAGTGACCACTAACTACCCGGAGCATGGATCAATCTTTATCTGGGGAAATTATACAGCTCAATACACAGCTCTTAAACCTTTCAACGGCCTTACAGTTCATTGCATTTTTAATATTACTATTAAACGTGAGTATGTGAAAAAGGGTTACCAACAATTCTATTTTATAGTATCTTTAATAAATAGTTCTCAATGCCGTATGTCAAAGAATTTTTTCTTTGAAATTCAGATACCCGGTA